>NC_142800.1:75367274-75610431 GCF_049724085.1 Artemia sp. Qi Xiang Cuo
AAAAAAGACGTATTTATTTCCAATGCATTGTTTTGTTTTTTTTATTTAAAATTTTTTTTCTTATATGGGAGCAAGGGGGATCAGAAAAATAGGATCCCTCAAAGGAGGAGGAATATACCTCCCTCAAAGGGGGGTATATTCCTTGTCATTTTCGAATGTTTCATACTTAACCCTTTTTAAACGAACCGTGAACACGATAAGAAACTTCAAATTTAGACATCCCTTGCTTGACGTCCAGTAGAATTCTTTAGAAATTATTTTTTTTTTTTTTATATATATATATACAACCAATTTCTTTGTATTGTTTATGTATGGATTTTTACGTAAGCCTAATGTGAAAAGACTTGTTAGTGTGAACGATTATACGTAACATAACTTGACCACTTAGCAAAGAAAATTATATACGTATTGTGATAGCCACTGTATTGTACGGATGTTTATTGTACGGTGTTACTGTTAAGTAAGCAATATTCATCAGACAAGATACAATAATAATATAGAATTAGTAGCAAAATAGGAAAAAAACATAGAATTTCTGAATGAGTAGTAAATAATATAATGGAAGCATTAATAAACTTTTCCTGGAAAGCCTTTCTTGCTTATCAGAGCTTGGATCTTTTTCACTTTCATCTTCGTAATTTTGAGTGATCTGCTTATGATTGTAAGTTTTAGACGATGATTATAATGGGTTTTAGGGATTTTTGCGTTAGCTTAATGTGAACAGACTTGTGAACGATTAGACGTAAAACAACTTAACTACTCAGGATAGAAAATTATGTATGTAGTTTGATAGCTACTTTATTGTACGGATGTGCTATGCTCAAGTAGAATAATAAATATCCCTTCCTGTTTTTCAAGTAATTAAGACTTCGTCTCAAAACCTAATCCTGCTTGTTAAGGAACATTTCTGTCAGGCTATGGGAAAATTGGGAAAATGGTATTGTTGGATTGAGAAAGTTTATACCATAGGTCATTAGGCACGCTTCATGACGGGAGGGAAGAGGAAGGGGTCTGTGAGTTTTCTGACCATTCTTCTTTCGCTATCACCCCCCTCCCCTTCTCCCTAGGTGGGAACTGCACAAACTTATTTTCATATACAGATATTCAGCTATGCACCTATTATACGTTTGAAATTGTTTAATTAAAAAAAAAAAAAAAAAAAAAAAAAATAATGAATATATTAATATTCTTAATTATTTGTAAACATCGTATATTATTGTATAATTGAGTATATAACCATATTATTATAAAATCGTAAAGGTAACGTCATTATATTATTATGTGAGTTATATTATCTTATAGCTTATAAATTAATTATTTTATAAACTAATTTATACTATTAGTTATAACATTCTTAATATAATTAAGAATAAAGATTAATAAAAATATTAACATTCACATTTATAAGTATCACATATTGTTGTATACGGTAATTGATTATATAAAAAGACATTATTATAAAATCGTAAATGTTACGTTATTATCTTACATTTCGGCTTTATCTTAAAGATGAAAATTATGTTAGGATATAATATTGTATAAATTATATTGTCATACAACTTGTAAATTAATTATTATATTAAGAAATTTGTATTCTTAGTTAGAATTAAGGAGTGCTGTTTAATTACTAGCCTCATGCTATTGCTAATCAGCACGTATATAAATGACCAAAAGTTATGAGAAAGCAATGGAAATTTTTCTTTGCTGACAAATAGAAATTAAATGAAAGTTAAAACATTTTCTAGAAGTTAATCTGTTAATAGGTAGATGACCTGCGTGACGATAGTTGCTAATAATGTTGGCTATTAATATACTTCCCTAAGGGTAGGAAAATGCCAAATTCTGTTGTTTAACTTTGCTTGGATACTATAAGCTATTGTTCTTGCAGGCTTGATTAGGGAGCTTTTGCTTTTTCCTATGTTTCTTTTTCCAAGATTCAGTGACAAAAACGAGGCATTCCTATTGTGTAGTACTTGGATGTTCGATACGTCTATAGTCACTTCGAAGGGAGGGGGGTGAGACCTATCTAGATTCATCCGCTAGTAGCACTGATGTTGTCTAGTGTAAGCGCCCTGCTTGAGCCCATTGGTGTCCAGATGCAGAGTTTGTGACCATCTCTTATTCATTCTACATCTAATTATTCATCTTTTAATTAACTCTTAAATTATTAAATGTAATGAATTTATTATTTTAACTTATTAGTTAATTTTAATTAGTTATTGATTTTGTTCTAATCTGATGTACATGTCAACTAAATTATTCGGCAACGTATTAACCGGACAATAGTGTCTCATAACTTTTAATCTTTTTGAAATCTGACGATGTCTCCTAGTAGGAAGATGAACAATTTGAAAAGTTATGTCAAAGAAAAAAGGGGAAAAGTGTTGACACCAAATTGGTCGTATTTGAAGAATGTATGAGTGAGCTACGGTTGTTTTAATCTAAAGTAGCCACTAAGGCATCTCAAAAAAGATTTTACACAAGATAAGTTTCTATCAACTAAGATCCAATGACAAGGGGGGGGCCCATCCTCAATAGATTATATGTCCTCTTAAGCAACCAGTTGAGCTGGATCTTGTTATTGAAAAAAATGCCTCCAAATTTTTTTAGTTTTTTTTCCTCATGTTTTTAAGCTTTTCAGAAGCCTATGTAAGCAAGGCAAATTTGTGCATATTTTAGGCTTTATTGTCGCAGCATAATATTGACAAGTAGCTTTAAACAGGCAGAAAAATATTCCTCTAAAATAAGGATTAATTCCAGGAAATAATAAATAAGTGTTTTTCCGTGATACTTTTTTTTTGCAATCCTATATTATCAAGTCCATTCCAAAATGGACTCGCTCATTATTTTTAAACACATAAATTAACACCAAAAAGCTTTTGGTGTTAACACTAATTTAAGTAGTAAAATAATTTTTACTGCTGATTTCTACAATAATTAATTGTGATCTGGTGCATCTAAAACGCTGTAGTATGATCTAATGCATCTAAAATGATTCAAGTGGCAAATTTTGCGGTGTGGTATTCTTCCATAAAAAGGCAGAATTCTTTTGAATAATATTCATTATTTAATTAACAGAACCAACTTTCCCTTAGTGTCATTTCCCTATAAGACTTTTTTTTTTTTTTTTTTTTTTTTTTTTTTTTTTTTTTGAACAAAAGACATTGGTGCTAGATAGCTCGAAAACTACGACAAATGCGCTTTCTTGTAATTAGAACAATTGTAATAGAACAAGCCACAATCGCAAGGCTTGAACAAGTTCATACTAAGTAAACAGTGAAGAAAATTCAGTCTGTCAGATGCGCCTTCTCGTTTTGTGTATATCCCTGGTATAAGGTTAAGAATTAGGGGATATATATCCCCATTAACTATTCTGTTTCTCCGCATCTAGAAGTTGGATTTTTTAGGTACCATAAATTCCCTTGTACGCCACTTGGTAAAAAGTGGCATTGACGTACGACCCCAGTGTGGGACTAAATTGAACAGGAATAGTGTTAAATCTCTTCAGAGCCATTGCTAGGGTTGTTAGTGCCAGAGGAGAAATTAATTACAGCACCCTCTCCCGACTCAAATATAAGCAAAAAAGGTCAAGTCAAAGTGAACAATCTGATCAAAGTGGGCAATCCTCCTCCAGCCCCTGTAGGAACGGCTCTGATTCTTTTGCGTGTCAAAATGAATTCTGGCTTTTGAAATTCTTAAATAATCTTTTTTTCTTGTTCTTTTTTTTCTCTTTCGTTTAAAGGATTTGCGATTCAGGCTCGAACCTTATCATTTCCTGAGGTAATCGAAGACTTGTTGGGTACTTGACATTAAACTTTTCCTCGTATATCACCATCCTTGTAATCCTGCTACATATATGTTCACGCCATATTTAGGTTTGGGTTTACACATATAATGCTCAATATATGTGTATGTATTGGATGGGAAGGTTTCTTTTTGGACTAGCCCCGGTTATGTGGCTTATAAGCCCTGGTTAAACACTAACCCTTTCAAAAAATTCCCAGGTGAAGTACTCTTGAATACTAAGAATTCATTGGATGGCCCAAGCAAATTCAGTCCCCCATTTTGCATACAAGTCCAGTGGACATTGTCCGTCACGCGTCAACCCAAAATCGATCCAATGTTTTATCCCCTTAGTTCTGTGACAATCTACCATAGTTCTGCCCTAGGAATGATGTATGAACGGATGGATGATAGATAGGCTTATCTATCAACAAGTGAAATGGCATCATTTTTATACAATCTTAAAAAGGGCTTATGCCAGATTTGCCCGTGTCACTCACTCGGACTATCTGCCTTGGCTTTTTCTACAATTAACCATGGCTTGATGCCTCCAACTACTGATTTTAATAATGTTTAGGGATTGAACTTGTGATTTCTTTTCTTCTAATTTAGTTTAGGCCATACAGGATGAGCCACATAAAGTATTGTAAGTCAATATCCAAAGATATAGGAACTAGAGCAGAATAATATCCTTTTTGGATGTTGAAGATTGTCTTAACTAAATGAAGAAAATTGTGAAGAAGGAAAAAAAGAGGATGTTTCCAGCTAGTGAAAAAATGATAAATATGAAGATATTTCGGTGGAGACCTCAGCTTGACCGTCCCCTGTGCACAAAAGTGAACAAAGAGTATACAATATATAGATAAAAGTCCTAAGGACAAAATAAAAACAAAAGAACCTAAAAAAAAAGACACTAAATTTTAAATAACCCCTCTCGAAGCAACGGTGAAAGGGTGAATACTTTTTTTTTCACTGGCTGGAAATATCTTAGTTTTTTCTTCTTCACAATACTCTTCATTTTGTCATGCATAGCCAGTGTGGTCCTAGGAATTATATAGTCGAATCTCTGTACTATGTACGGTTAGAATTGAGTGTCATTTTTTTCTGTTTTATTTGCCTTTTTTCTGTGTTTCAAAAACATTTTCATTCCCCTCCCCCCTCCCTAAAGAGCAGCTGTTAGAATCTATTATCGGACAATTCTTTTCTGTTTTTAGTGAAATCTACATTTTTTCCTTGTAGGTTCCAAATATGCGGTATTTTGTCCTCATTTGAAATTGCGGCTCATATTTAGTTATACCCCAGTGCCCTCTAAAGACGAAGATGTGCGGCGTGTATAGGGTTTCTCTCAACTAGAAATTAAAGATATTTTCTGGTCGAGTGCTTGGTTCCTTGGACATCCACGTGTGCCGTTTTATCAACGACAGTACAATTAATGCATGTATTAGTATTTTATAGTAGATAAATTTCAATCATATAACAAGTAAAATACAGTGCATCTGAACGAAACTAATCGCAAGATGAAATTGTGCAAGAAAAGTAAGACCGCAACAATTTCAACAATTTCAATTTTGCCATATCTGCTCTCCTAAGCACTAAAGCTATATGTGAAAAGTCCCTATATTACGGTGTCACTCTTAGCCTATTTAGCAAATTGTAAAAAAAAAGTGTCTTCTTACACCTTCTTTTTCTCTTTTTCTTGTAAGATTGATTGGACTTTTTAATCTATCTGTTTTTTTTAGTCTATTTAACTTTTTTCTTCTATTCTTTTTTTCTGGGTGATATTATGGTCTTCATAACCTTCCTTTTTCTTTTTCATTTATTGCTTAAATGATTCGCGTGTCTTCCCCTTTTTTTACTGGCCTAGTAGCCTGTGGGCGATTAATACCTTGTATTCATTGTATGTTTAATTAATTTTAATTAAATCGTATCTTATCCTATTGCTATGAAATTTCTTGTCATAATGTCTGAAAATTGATATCGTGATAATTGACGGCGTGTATATATATATATATATATATATATATATATATATATATATATATATATACATTATGTCGATTGTACATTGGAATTTATTGGGGGGGGGGAGTATCAATTTCGAAAAAGTTAAAATATCATTAAAATGTTGGAAATGTGGAGATATCGTAAACATCTTGAAACGGGTAGGGAACTGGTTAGGGCCCAAATCCCCCACGGATGCGCACGTGGGGGCCGGGGTTCATTAGGTCATGTAACTCTTCGACTTAAATATCCTTGAACTAGGACGATTTTTGAATTAAATATTTACTGGCGTTTGTCGTAACTTTATATTTCTTGCATGCCAAGTCTTCTAATTTCCAAAGTTGTAATCTCGAGAGAATTTCCAGACTTGCGTACTTTAACGATTGAAAGTTTTCAAGTCTTGGCAACATTGTTTTATTTCATTTGCGGTGAATTGTTAATGTTTCGCTTGATTTCTTGTTAGGTATTAATATTTGATGTACCGTATTGGAGTTTTGCTCCTCTGCGCCGTTGAATGCTAACGACATTTTATTGAAGATTTAGGGAGGGGTTTATTCTCGGGAAAGTTTTGATACGAATGGGAAAGTTTCAAAGAGAATTAAACTTTCGGTTGAGAATCACAATTTATTATGAAATTTCTAATGTAGTATATATATGACGACCATGTTTGCTGAACAGAGAGCAATAAGCCTTCCGGCGTTGACTAGAATTTAAACACACTGATTAATTAATTAAAAAGAATAATGGTTAATCAGCAGGGCTATTAGGTTTAAAGTAGAATGTTAAAAAATGCAGGATATAACGATCTGTATTTGTATAGTTCTTCCTTCCAAATTTTAGGTGACCTAATCAATTAGTCTTTTTCGTAGAATTCTTTCTATTCTTTGAGGTGTATGGGAGCAATTCTAGCGCCTGTATATATCACCCTTAACTTTATTTGGTACATTTTCTAAGCGCTTTGGAGCAGATGGCAGATCTGGTAACCCCCTCCCCCTCGGTATGGTCCAAAGGACTTCGTCCTCCCCGAAAAATTGAAAAAAGGTGGCTTAATAGTGCACCTTTTGTATATTCATGCCTCTTTCCCCCAAGTTCCAACCTGTCTGCACCTAATGTTTGTATGTATCATTAGAACTTGGTTTTTACTAATAACCATTGATTCTTTGCTCATTTTTCTAACAGTTTGGAGTGTTCCATTTCCTCTTTCCAAACTATATAGAAGTTGTTCGAAGGTTTGGGAAAGCTTTCATTTTTTTCCTCTTCTTCTTTAAGATTAGGACTAACTTGACTTGAACAGCAATAGTATATCATTAACTGTGGTTAAAATGCGTGAACTATTATGGCCTAGACCTAGAAAAAAGATTCATTTCTGTTTTTCGATGAACTAAAATATAAAAAAATAGAAGAAAAATCATTTTAAATTGAAGATCTGCTTTCATCGCCATGTCCGGACTCGGATGGTGAGTAATACGAGAACTTTTAATTGAAAAAAAACAACTTTTTTCTCTTTCTCTCTCTCTCTGTCTATGATGGCTTTGGTTTTGACTGATTTAGTTGTTTATTAAAACGCAAATCAATTGGGAAGAAGTGTGGTTACTTTAAATATACAAATTATTTATCAGGGATTTTTATTTGGGCGAGGGGCAATATATGAAGTAAACGTAATAGAACAATTTTAACTTAAAAGGTTGCAATAAAAAAAAGGAGAAATAGTAGGCTTAATGTTGGAAATAGAATAAAAAATATAAAACGATTTTATTAATCTTTTCACCCTGGAAAGACCAGTAAATAGAAAGAAATAAATTCAGTACTTCCAAAATTCAATAAGGATA
Source organism: Artemia sp. Qi Xiang Cuo (assembly GCF_049724085.1). Lineage (NCBI taxonomy): Eukaryota > Metazoa > Arthropoda > Branchiopoda > Anostraca > Artemiidae > Artemia > Artemia sp. Qi Xiang Cuo. The sequence goes on from NC_142800.1 coordinate 75,374,888, forward strand.
GTAAATAATAAATATTGGTATTGAATAGTAAATGTTTAGTTATATATATTGTGTAGTAAATGTATTGTTAATTTTAACTTTTTTTCACAAATTCGTTTAAAGATTTATTAAACATGCAGACTCATCACCAAAGACGACATTATAGACGATTCCCTCAAATGTAATTTTAATTAAAAATCACCCACCAGTGCAACTACGCTTGGTGACTGTATTATAAAAATGCACAGGGCCATGAATGGAAGAATTTTGATGTATTTTCGAAATTCAAGATGGTATTCCAATTACATTTTATATTGTTACATTCCGTAGGCGAATCTCCAGCATTTTTATGGGGGGGGGGGCAAAAGGGGTCTATATCTGGATTGTCAAAGGGCATATGATGTATAATATTTTTTCTCTCCACATAATTGGGGGGGGGGGGGCAACTGCCCACAAACGACGCCCCTGTTAGTTCTATAATCAAAAATACAATTATACTGATAACTTTATTCTGGCACCTTTAAGGTTGATCTGTAAATATTTTAAAAATTTCAGTTTTTGTTCTGTAAAATCCAGCCCTTGAGATGCTTAATCGATGCAATCACCTGCTTTTAATATCAAATTACCTTCGATTTTAGCTTCAAATCCATTGACTGACTCTTGATTTTGAATTTTTGTCAAGAAATGCAATATTTTTTTTGGGGGGGGGGGGTGTTGTTAAAGTTAGCAGAGGATCTGAATTTTGGACATAATTAAAAATTTCGGACTATCATTACTGCCTTTTTAGTCTATTGAGCATAAAATAAAAAAATATTTGTGTCATGGATCCATTTTTAAAACAATGTAGAAATTTTTTTTTTGGGGGGGGGGGCATATCGATTTAAAATAAGAGCTAGGTCGATCCTAAAATAATTAAAATCTTTTTTTGCCCTGAACCTTTTTTTAACCGATTGGGCAAGTTCTTGCAGCAAATATGAGCAATCCATTTGTATTTTAGTGTATGTGGTGCCTTACGGTCTTTCTAAGGCTCAAAACATTTGCCAAATAAATGATAAATTACCCGAAAATTGGCTATTCCTAAATTTCGTACCCCAAGGACCCGCCTCCTCCATCGAAGAACTGATATGCCGTTTCCCGAATTGAACGCATTCAAAACCAAAAAAAAAAAAAAAAAAAAGCTAAAAAACTCTGTGAAAATTTTCATTATGACCATTAGTATATTATAAACAAATCCGTAATTTTCTATTTTCCTCTTCTGCGTCCTTTGTTCACAAAATTAACTGATTTGGTCATTTAACCGTTTAGTTAATGTCTACTTTGTGAAGATTCTTGTTTATATTTTTGTATATTCAACAGACTTTTCCTTTTTATTTATAATACTTTCATTCTTTACAACTTGGTGTAAAACTATTGCCAAGGACGCCACGCTTAATTGGTCGTCCCATAAATCTTCCGCCTTCCTGATTGAAAGAGATAGAAAAAAAAAGAAGAGAAAAAAAAATTTTCTGTGTTTTGTATCGTATATCGAGAAAGAGAGAGCACTTCCAATCTTGATGGGAAAAAGTTGACTCTCAACTAGGATTCAACGGAGGAAATTTAGTGTAGTTCTATTCCGGGAACGTGGCGGGAAGAAAGAATTTGCTTAGGAAATTCTCCAGACCTAGGCCCCAAATTGTTTAGACTCGTTTTCTTTGTGTCTTATATTCCGTTGGATAACTCTGGACATTCTTTGTTTGAGGCCGTTTCTTCTGCTTTGACATTGCATGCAACATTGAACTTTCGAATTCCTAATAATCAATGTAAGGTAGGATCGATTATGCGTTTGTCATATTTAATTGGGCATAAATATTTTCTGATGACTTCCAAAGGAGATTAGATTGATTGCCTACGCTAATACTTTTTTGTGACTATTTTTTATCACCGAGCTGTCAACTTATGTTCGCCTAGCTTAATTCTTTTTTATATTAACATACTTTTTTCCTGTTTTCCTGATTGTAGATTGTCATACAGCAATCAGCCAGGTCTAGTGACAGCCACATCAGCTCAGTGCTCAACTTATCCTAGAAGTAACCTTTCACGCGGCCTTTATATAGACCAGAACTAAATGTAAAAGATCGGAAATGGATTCACCTCAAATTAAGCTCTTAGTGGATAAAAATTAAGTAAAAAAACTTAATAAAAAACTTAATCTCTTAAAAAAACTTAATAAAAAACTTAAATCTCTTATGCTCAGTCTCTGGGGTTGAGACGGAAACGGCTAAGCTCATTGCTCGACATGCTTTAGAAGTGAATTTTTAGATGCTCTTAACGTAGAAAAGAATTGAACAAAAAAGAAATTAAGTAACACAAATGTTGAATATTCCTTGACCTTTTGAGCCAGAACGAAAGCCTCCTGAGCTCACTGCTCTACTTGTTATAGGAGTAAAATTTAAAAGGTGCATCCGTAGAAAAGAATTCAATAAAAAGGGATTGAACAAAAAAGTTGAAAATATCTCAAGCTCGCCCTCTTGAAGTTGGACGAATGCCTGAGCTCATTGCTATTTCATCAAAATCCTGGGGGAGGCAAAGTTGTAGCCAATTTTTTTAAATCAAGTGAAAATGACAGTGCAGATTATAAAATAAGCTATTTGGTACCATACAGGTACTATTTAGTACTATAAAAGTGCTATGAGGGTACTTAAAAGTACTATAAAGGTAAATACGCACTAAAAAACTGATCTGTTTCTGTTGATGCTTCAGTTATGCAGGTTCATTTAGTTTTGACAACATTTTGGAAGAAACTAAATTTCAGCTGGGGGAGGAGGGAGGGCAAACTGGGGTCTGGGGGTGTCAAACCAAGGTCCGGGAGGAGCTTAGACAATATTTTCCTTTGTAAAATATTGTGTAAGAAATGAATTAATAATGCACTTGCAAGCTATAAAGTGACCCCGAGATCATTAATTTATTTTGTTAAAATTATTTACGATCGGGATTATTTACATTTAGATCCAAGTTATCTAAATCAGTGGTTGTCAATCTTATTTAGACACTGTACCCCTTTTTGCCCAAAATATATTTTAGGTACCCCTTCTCAGTTATCGGCACTAAGTAAATTATAGTTGAAATATCAATAAAATTGCCATTCCTAGAGTTAAAGGGTTGTTTTATTCTTTTTTCTTTGGCTGGCCGCGTACACCCTAAAAAGTTTTGCGTACCCCCAAGGGTTGCATGTACCACAGAGAATCACTGATCTAAATAATGATAGATGTGACTTTTTTGAACATTTCAGGATATTACTGCACATACCATAGCCTGGTATATACATGCTCATCGATTTAAATAATCAATGTGCCTGCTTTTATCTTCTATAAGAGTTTAATTTGTCATAAAACAATTCAAAGATGAATTTTAATGTTAGTTTTAGCCCCAATCATGTTTGAATATATGTTTTTAATTCTTATCACAAATCATTAAATTATGTGTTTGTCAAATGACTATTTGATCTTAATCATAAGAGTAGGCCTACTTGTTTTCAGTCAACGTCGTTTTGGTACGCATAGGGATATTTGGAACAGTGCCCCTCCCTGAAAATCTAGAGACAGTAATTTCCTGTATTCTCTGACATGTTTTTAAGCTTTGCCCCCCCCCCCCATCCCCCCAAACAAGTTCATGCATGTGATAAAAAATAAGGGGTTTTATACTCTCCATCGCTTGGTGCATATTTGTATGCACCAAGCGAGTGCCCTTGTAGGCTATTGCGGCACGTGACACATTTTGACCCCCCCCCCCTTTCGCGCCACGTATGACGCACCTCGTGTCAGACATGGCACACATGATCTGTTGAATGTCACTTCTGAAATTGAAAATCCCTTGGGTAAAAGTAAAATCAGACGTTTTCTGCGTTGCCTTTATTTTTAGTGTTATTTAACTTTCCATAATAGTCTGTGTATGAATTATCGATGTTTTTTTTTTGTCTACAAAGGTCCAAGTGTGGCCCTGTGGCAGCTGGGATCAAACCCTTGAAACCGTATTGTCAAGCAGAGATCAATCCACTGTAACAACTCAGGCACAAAAAATTCTGTTTTCCATCTCACTATCCTTTCATGTGAACCCAGTATAGCGTCAGATCTTGCATTTAATTCCAATTTATGAAACTTCCGATTTTAATGACCTTTCAATACAGCCTACTTACGAAACAATCGTATCTTCCTATCAACTTGAACAGACCTAAAGGTGGATAAATAATTTGATGCGCCCAGGTGCTTTATTAGTGATATAAAAAAAATCGATTTTTTCCGTCACAGAAATTTCATAATCACCATAGAAACACAAATACACAATCATCATCATATTTGCAAAACTGCTTTCAGCTTCTCACGCTTGAACCTTCAAGCGTGAGAATTTGGAAAATCTTTAAATCACACAGTCCAGGGTAACGAACTGTAAGTAAGGAGCGACCCGGCTCAATAGTAACCGAAACTCTAAAAAACGGAATTTTGATACCAATAGATACATCAACAGAATCGGATTTCCATGCTGATTTTTAACATATAAGTTTCATCAAGTTTAGTCTTACCAACCTAAGATTTCGAGCTGGATAAAATTTGCCTTATTTTTGAAAAAAGGGAAAAAACACCCTCTAAAATCATAGAATCTCAATGAAAATCACACCATCAGATTTAGCGTATCATAGAACCTTACTGTAGAGGTTCCAAGCTCCTATCTGCAAAAATGTGAAATTTTGTATTTTTTGCCAGAAAAAAGATCACGGATATGTTTTTTTTTTTTTTTAAAGGGTGATCGTATCGACCCAGTGGTCCTAGAATATCGCGAGAGGGCTCATTCGAACGGAAATTAAAATTTCTAGTGCCCTTTTTAAGTGACCAAAAAATTGGAGGCAAACTAGGCCCCCTACCACTCTCGTTTTTTCCCAAAACCACCTGATAAAAATTCTGAGATAGCCATTTTGTTCAGAATGGCAGAAAATATTTATTAACTATGTCTTTGAGGATGAACCCCGCACAGTCCCCGGAGGAAGGGCTGCAAGTTATGAACTTTACCCATTGTTTACATATATTATTGGTAATTGGGAAGTATACAGAGGTTTTCAGGGGGATTTTTTTCTGGTGGGGGGGGGGGGGTTGTACATGGGAGGAGCTTCTCATAGAGAAATTTTTCATGGGGGAAGGGAATTTTCCATGAAGGAGGCACCGGATTTCCCAGCATTACTTAAAAATGATCAGAAATTAAATAAAAAAAACAAGTTTTTTCAACTGAAAGTAAGAAGCAACATTAAAACTTAAAACGAACAGAAATTTTACGTATATGAGAGGGTTCGCCCACTTGTAAATACCTCGCTCTTTACGCTAAAGTTTTTTTTAGTACTTTCAAAAGAGCTATTTATTCCAATTAAACGGGCTTTGTGATTCAAAGGTTATTCTTAAGGAATTGGAACAAAATTCGAACTCTAGAATAAAGAGCGAGGTATTGACGAGGGGGCGAACACCCTCATGTACGTAATTATTTCTATTCGTTTAAACTTTTAATGTTGGTCCTTACTTTCGGTTGAAAAAACTTGTTTTTTTTTCTAATTTCACTTAAATTGGAACAAGCACTAGCCTTTGCTAGGTAGTCACTAGCATTAATGCCAAGATAAGTTTCTATTGAGGCATCTTGTAAATAGTAGAACCTCTTTGGCAATTAAGCTTTGCTTTGATCAATGAAGTTATAAAATTAGTTAATTATTTGTCAACATGATTGACAATTTTTTTTTTTTTTTATTGACTTACTGATGTTTTCTCTCGGTCAATATTTAGAAAGTGAATAGAAATTGATCGGTCAGCATAAACTGATCAACATTTTTAAGAAAAAAGTGATATTTACTTTAAAAAAAAGTAGGAAAAGTGCCGGTCTTCAGTACAATAAAAAGACAATCAAAGGAAAACTGGTGGGAAATTGAACCTATTTTTTCTCGTTTTTTCTTTTCAATTTTTGCTGTTTGCCGTAATTTAACAGTTGATTTTTCAACAGTCTTTATAATACCCTTTTTTGCACTTAAAGGCTAATTAGCATTTTATTTAACTTGGCGTAGAAACCGTTGCCGACTAATTGCACTTCCGATATTTTGTTCTCTTCGTTTTAAAGAGAACGGAAAGATTCTTCGTTCTTTCTTTTTTTTTCTTTTTTTTGTGGGGGAGGGATGAGGATTAACAAGTTGGTCATCTCAAAATCAGAGATGTTCAAGGTTCTAGATTAGAGAATTATAGTACGGGCGTTATTTCAGTGATTCTAGTTTTCTTATTCTTAAATTCTAAAAAAAAATGCACCAAAATTCTAAAATACAGTTGTTTTGAATTGGGAATGAAGCGATTCGAAGATATAGGTTGCGTCAAGGGGAGAAAAGTTTCATTGCAACCAGGAACTTTGGAGGAAGTGAAATACACAGGGTTAACCTTTACCAAGATCTGGTATCTATATTTTTCAAGTTTTTGAGAAGCTCACAAAATATGAATTTTACTTTTGTTTCTGTAAATGGAGAAATATCGGATGACCAGAGTATCATCAGGTCAGAGTTTCACTTTTTGAAGTCTTTTTTTTCACGTCCTTACTTCTCCACTCCCTCCTGGAATTAAAATTCTCCCTTGGGACTAGCCACCATCGAAACCTATTGAGAATCTGCCGTTTCATTATGAAATTTGTTTGAAAAGAAATGGTAATTTCCCTTGTGGTAGCAAGGTTCTCAGTCAAAGTGGGTAGGACCACAGGAAACTTCTAAAGCTGTCCAATTTCCTCAAACGACGTTAGTACTTAAAAAATTCCCAATTTAAAGTTTATTTTGGCTTATTATAACTTATATTTCAATTAAAGGTTTTACATTTTATTTACATCTAACCTTAACTTTTCTGAAAAGGCAAATTCTTTCCTTTAATATAGGTTTTATTGGTTTTAATGTTGTTAGATCTGAGTTTACGTACGAAACAAGGAGCACTTGTTTGAAAAAATGTATACAATTCTACTCATTGTACTCTTTTCGCAAAAGTAGTTCTTGTTTTCATAACCCCAATGTAAAGCGAAATTGAATAAAAACTTTAAAATATCAGCAAAACTTACTTTTGTTTCGTAACTAAATTAAACGATTTTGCCGGGCAAGTGAAGAAATAATGAAATTATTAAAATACACAAAAGAAATATTTCATATAACTAAAATAATCCTTATGGAACATCCAGTCTGAAATATATTAAGATAAATCAATTTTCTTGTATTCTTTTTAAAATTTGAAATGCATCCTTTTTTTAATCTTTAAACGTTTCCGAGACATTTTTTGATGACCCTGTACTTCTATATTTATCTAACAAAGATAGTCACGATAATTTTTTTTTACAGGTTCCCTCAAAAACAAATCAACTACCTCAGGCCCAAACGATAGAAATGACGGAACAACCTTCCAAAGAGCAACTTGAACGAATTAAAAAATATCAGGTATAGTATTAATTCTTTATTTAACATCTTGTTTAACTTTTTACTTCATTTACTGCTACTACTAGCAAAAACTCACCGCAGCACCAAGCCGCCTAAGGTCAACACAGCTACGCACGCTCCTCCTCCATCCTAATCTATTCAAAGCCTCCCTTTTTACACCCTCGCAGGAAGTTCCCATTTTCTTTAAATCTTTCTTTATGCCATCCTTCCACCCCAACCGCGGACGACCGGCTTTCCGCTTAGCCCTAGATAATTGGCCGAAAAGGACAATCTTCGGCAATCTGTCATCCTTCATCCGCAAAACGTGCCCTAGACATCTCAAACTTTCATTCATTATAGCCCTAGAAAGCGGAATTGAACCCCATCGCACAGCCTATTGTTTGAAATACGGTCAGTCAGCCGGGTACCTAGAACAATCCATAGGCAATTTCTCTGGAAAACCTCTAGCAAATCATCATTTGCTTTCCGGAGCGCCCATGCTTCAGAGCCATATTTGACCACTCTCATCACTGTAGCTTCCAAAAGTCTAATCTTGGTTTGCAGAATTATCTTCCTATTCTTCCAGACTTTTTATAACTGTGAAAAAACACACTGAAACTTGACAATTCTGCTTTTAGCCTCTTCACTGCTCCCTTCGTCTTTACTAATAATACTACCAAGGTAAGTGAAGCTGCCCACCTGATCAATCTTTTCATTACCCAACGTCACCTTTTCATCTTCACTTATTCCTAGCCTTAGTGACTTAGTCTTCTTAACAAACCTATTCTAGCTCCCTGAACTCGCAAAACCTCTAAAAGTTCATTCATTTTGCTCACACTTTCATCTAGGAAGCTTAAATCATCAGCATAATCTAAGTCCAAAAGAATTTTTCCTCCCCATTTAATTCTATGGACTTCCGTTGCCTTTCCTGTGCTCCTTAAGACAAAATCCATCACAATGATACATATAAAGGGGGATAGAACACAACCCTCCTGAACTAATTTCCTACCTTAACCGCATCAGCGTTATCCTCGTACATAGCACTAATCACGTTAATGTATTGGTCTGGTATACCACACAAGGACAAGATCTCCGCTAAAGCTCTTCTATCAACAGAATTGAAAGCTTGCTCAAAATCTATAAAACTGAGGACCAAAGGTGTTTGATAACTCTGGCCCTTTTCACTTATTAATCTAAGAGTAAAAATTTGGTCGACACATTCTCTAAATAACATAATACAAAACACTCTCAAATAACATATTCTACCAAAATTAACTACCCTCTCCCAATAAATGTTTTTTAAACTTTACTTTAAATAACCTAATATGTTCAGCCTCTCGAATGCCTACTGGGATATCATTCCAAATAGCTGGAGCTAAATGCCTAATTCCAAAACCTGCACGTGTGGTGTCTCGATACTCGACAACAAAATATCCGCCTCCCTAATCGCATACCTGTGTAGCGAACGATTTAGGCGAAAAAAAAACCCGTAAAAAGTGTAGGACATTGATTATTCCAACGTCGACAAGCAAAAACAGCAGCTTGATAATCGCGAATCGGACCAACACTAAGCACTCGTAATTTCTTAAAACACGACGCGGTATCATTCACATTCTCTACATAATTACCAAGAGTAGTAAGGGCCCAATTCGTTGAAAAGGGACAAGGAAACCTAAGCCTGAGGCATGAATATACAGTGTAGTCTAACCGGTACATTGGCTTACCACGGGTCAGTCACCTATTACTACGAACGGTACTTGCCTTAGCAGACAAGTTTTTCTGAGGTAACACGCATTTTTTGGGGGTCAATCGGTGAGAGAGAGGTGGTTATCCTATATACGGTAACTTGATTAGTTGGTTTTTTAAAAAACTTGGCGACGTATGATGTACTCAAGCAAAAACCCTATTTGCCAAAACTTTTATCATTCGCATAACACTAACTCAATTTGCAAAAAAGGTATTCCATTTGCGTAACTCTGCTCTGAATGTCCTTAATGAGGATATAAATAATATAGAATGACATTGTGACTTGACCTAGCTTTACCTCTCCGATGTGGTCTGTATAATACACAAGTAACGTTTGAAAAGTATTGTCAATTTAAAATAGGATCTACCGTTCCATTCGTCCCCCCATTTCTGCGGGGGTGAGGAGGCTAAGAGAGGGGTTGGGGGAGTCAATTTTGGAGGTATAACAAATACCATTCATTGCGATCATAGCTCTATGTTGGGTCGTTTTTAATACTTCACCTTATCTATTCATTTGTGTTAAATAAAAATCTTGAATCTGGAAAATGAAAAAATAAGTATTTAAACAAAATGTACGACGCTGCTAATTAAAGAATACTAGGCTACACTCAGAATTGTTTGCATGAGGGTTCAGTTAAAGACTTTCCCTTCGTTCCCCCATTTCTGAGGGGCAGGGGAGGATAGGAGAGGGGGAGGGTGAGTCAATTTTGGAGGTATAACAAGTGCCATTCATTGCGATCATAGCTCTATGTTGGCTCGTTTTAAATACTTCACCTTATCTATTCATTTGTGTTAAATAAAAATCTTGAATCTGGAAAATGAAAAAATAATTATTTAAACAAAATGTACGATGCTGCTAATTAAAGAATAGTAGGCTACACTCAGAATTGTTTGCATGAGGGTTCAGTTAAAGACGTTCCCTTCGTTCCCTCATTTCTGAGGGGCTGGGGAGGGTTGGAGTGGGGTAGGGGGAGTCAATTTTGGAGGTATAACAAGTACCATTCATTGCGATCATAGCTCTATGTTGGCTCGTTTTAAATACTTCAGCTTGTCTATTCATTTGTGTTAAATAAAAATCTTGAATCTGGAAAATGAAAAAAATAAGTATTTAAACAAAATGTACGAAGTTGCTAATTAAAGAATAGTAGGCTACACTCAGACTTGTTGACATGAGTGTTCAGTTAAAGACTTTCCCTTCGTTCCCCCATTCCTGCGGGGACCGGGGAGGCTCGGCGAGGGAGTAGGTTCGTCACTTTTTGAGGTATAACGAATACCATTCATTGCGATCATAGCTCTATGTTGGCTCGTTTTAAATACTTCAGCTTGTGTATTCATTTGTGTTAAATAAAAATCTTGAATCTGGAAAATGAAAAAAATAAGTATTTAAACAAAATGTACGATGCTGCTAATTAAAGAATAGTAGGGTACACTCAGAATTGTTTGCATTAGGGTTCAGTCAAAGACGTTCCCTTAGTTCCCCCAGTTCGGAGGGGCAGGGAGAGGGTTGGTGAGGGGGATTCAATTTTGGAGGTATAAAAAGTACTATTCATTGTAATCATAGTTCTATGTTGGCTCGTTTTAAATACTCCAGCATGTGTATTCATTTGTGTTAAATAAAAATCTTGAATCTGGAAAATGAAAAAATAAGTATTTAAACAAAATGTACGATGCTGCTAATTAAAGAATAGTAGGCTACACTCAGAATTGTTTGCATGAGGGTTCAGTTAAAGGGGGTTCACTTGCACGAGGGTTCAGATGCATGGGGGTTCAGTTGCTTGGGGTTCAGTTACACGAGGATTCAGTTACAATGGAACCCACATAAAAACAATGGGGCACACACAAAAGCCAAATTAGCCCAGTGGCCTATGAGAAATTTCAGTAGCACGGGGGTTCAGTTGTACAGGGTTTCGGTTATACAGGGGTTCAGTTATATGGAGGGTTCAGTTTCACGAGGGTTCAGTTAAAGGGGGTATAGTTACACGGGGGTTTAGTTAAATTGGCTTGAGTTGCACGAGGGTTCAGTAGCATGGGGTTTCAGTTGTACAGGGTTTCGGTTGTACAGGGGTTCAGTTACATGGAGGGTTCAGTTGCACGAGGGTTCAGTTAAAGGGGGTATAGTTACACAGGGGTTTGGTTAAATTGGGTCGAGTTGCATGAGGATTCAGTAGCCGGAGGGTTCAGTACCTCGGGGTTTCAGTTGTAAAGGGTTTCGGTTATACAGGGGTTCAGTTACATGGATGGTTTAGTTGCACGGGGGTTGAGTTAAATGAGTCTTGAGTTCCACGAGAGTCGACTATAAATAAGCCTTTTGCGTCTTTCTGAACTTTCTGTGAGAGGCGGGGGTAAGTATTTAGTTTAAATAATTCTAAGAGGAATTGAGTTTTTCTTTCATTGAAATGCAAGAGTTGGATTATTTCAGTAGTGCTTTGTCGTGGTTTATCTTGTCACAGTTACATTCTCTTGATCTTTCAAAGTTCACTTTGATTTTATTTCATTGATTCTTTTTGTTTGCATGTCCGGGTTGATGTTTGCAAGTCCAAGTTGGGTTTTCAGACCTAGGTTTTTTAGATTTTCGTGTGGGTTTGACTCCTGGGGTTTATTATTTGAGAAGTTAACTTTAGTATTTTGTGGTTTTACGTGCCTGAAATCATGAATTAGAATAGTTAATTTAGCTGTTTGGGCTTTCAGACCTAGTTTTTTTGTTTTTTTTTTAGATTTTCGTGGGCGTTAGGTTCCTGGGACTTATTATTTGAGAAGTTAACTTTAGCATTTCGTATTTAACGTGCCTACTTAGATAATAATGGAACATATAGTATTTTTTCCTAATGTAAGTATTTTTCTTACGAAATTCCCACTTGAGGTTTTATGACTCCGCCCCACAACGAATTCAGATTGTTTTAGGACTCATCTCCCTAGCCATAACTCCATTCAGCCTTGAGCGAATGCTTAAAAGTTTTATGAAGTATTTTTCTACTTAACAGCTGCATTAATATCCTCCAAGATGATAGGACTGTATGACACCGAATTTATTGGATTAAAAAAATCATCTTGTGGTGTTATATTTGAATGTGCTTTTTTGTTATTGTCTATGGATCTCGAAGAAATTGACTGTTATCATTGGATAGTGAACTAAAATCTGTTTGATTATGATAAAAGCTTGTGGAGTACTACATTACGTTATATAAACAGACTGGGATTCTATGATAGAGTGATTACACCACTTAATAATAGTGGTCAGGAACTGAGAAATTTTCACGAGGAAGTCAGTAAAATTTGCAGCTTTTACGGGGTTGAAGCACTCTACGTAAAGGGTAATGTACCTACAGATAAAGTTTTAATTCAAAAGTGTGACCCTAGGATTCCACTTTTCAATCTAGAAGAGTTTAAGTGTCCTAAATTTGAAGGGGGTTATCACCGTCCTGCAGACGAGGTTAGGTTCTTCGCGCAGTGGTTACCTAAGGACATACCTGATCGTGATAAATCCATAAGACATGGTTAAAAAAAAAACTATTCTATATCATGGAATCATCGTTTCTGGATGTTTAAGTGTGAACTCTAAGTACTATTTTTTTTTAAATATGTGGTATTGTATTTTTTTTTTCTCAAAAAATATGTTAAAACGTTTAATCATTAAATATCTTTAATATTAACCCGTATTAACTCTTTATAATATTTTTATTAATTTAAATAAATTATTAAAAAATTTTAAGTAAGCAACAATAGATTTCTTGAATTAACTTCCTGCACACAAAAGACATATTTAATTCAAGACATCATAATAAAATCGTAAGTAAGTAATAAAGTCTTTATTGTTTTCACCTATTGGATACACAATACTGAAATTTCATTCAAGAAATTATGAAGGAATTGTAAATAGGTAACACACTCATTCTTGAGGACACCTCTTGTATACACAATGCAGAAATTTCATTTAAGAAATTATCAAAAATTGTAAGTACGTAGCAAATTCTTTCTTGGATTCGCCACCTGTATAATTAAAAAAAAATGTAATTCAAGAATTTATGACGAAACTTAAAGTAAGAAACAAATTCTTTTTTGAAGTTACCTCATGTATACAAAATGCAGAAATTCCATTTAAGAAATTATAAAAAATTTTAAGTAAGTGACAAATTCTTTCAAAAATATGTTAATACGTTTAAGCAATAAATATCTTTAAGCTTAACCCGTCTTTACTCTTTAGTTTTATTCATTTCATTAAATTATGAAGAAATTGTAAGTAAGTAACAATAGCTTTCTTGAACTCGCTTTCTGCACACAATACATATATTTAATTGAAGAAATCATAATAAAATTGCAAGTAAGTAATAAAGTCTTTATCGTTTTCACCTATTGGATACACAATACTGAAATATAATTCAAGAAATTATGAAGGAATTGTAAGAAGTCGCCTCTTAGATATACAATGCAGAAACTTCATTTAAGAAACAATGAAAAAATTTTAAGCAAGTAACAAATTCTTTCTTGAAGTCACCTCTTGGATACACAATACAGACATTTCATTCAAGAAATTATGAAAAAAATTGTAAGTAAGTAGCAAATTCTTTCTTGAATTCACCTGCTGGATAAACAAAAAGACATTTCGTTCAAGAAATTATGACAAAGTTCCAAGTTAGTAACAAACTCTTAATTGTTTTCACGACTTAGATATACGATGTAGAAATTTAATTCAAGAAATTATGAAAAAATTCTCAGTAAGTAACAATTTCTTTCTTGAAGTCAACTCTTGGATACGCAATACGCAAAATTCATTCAAGAAATTATGAAAATATTTGTAAGTAAGTAACAAACTCTTTATTGATTTCACCTCTTGGATATACAGTACAGATACTTCATTCAAGAAACTTCAAGAAACATTCAAGATACTTCATGGCGCGCCACTCTAAGTGAACCTAGATCAACCCAACTTTTTGGATATCTCTCTCACTATGACTCTGTTGGTGTGCCGTGTCAAATTTTGACTGCACGATTTCGGAAAAAAGAGGCGTGAGAGTCTCTGATTGGTCGCTAAAAAATGGGTGTTGTCTAAAAAAAAACCAGTCTGGTTGAAAACGTGGAGTTTTCGTACTGTTCACTTTTTTGCAATGTGTAGGAACCAGTGGGGAATCCCCGCTCGTTTGGAAAGGTGCCAAGGAAGGGCAATCAAATAGCATTTAGTTTCAAAATGTGTTTAATCACGTTTCTTGAATGAAGTATCTGTACTGTATATTCAAGAGGTGAATTCAATAAAGAGCTTGTTACTTACTTACAAATATTTTCATAATTTCTTGAATGAAATTTCCGTATTGTGTATCCAAAAGTTGACTTCAAGAAAGAAATTGTTACTTACTGAGAATTTTTTCATAATTTCTTGAATTAAATTTCTACATCGTGTAGCTAAGTGAAAATTGTTTGTGATAAAGGAAAAAAAATAGTTACTTACTTGCGATTTTTTCATAATTTCTTGAATGAAGTATCTGTACTGTATATCCAAGAGGTGAAATCAATAAAGAGTTTGTTACTTACTTACAAATATTTTCATAATTTCTTGAATTAAATTTCTACATCGTATATCTAAGTCGTGAAAACAATAAAAAGTTTGTTACTTACTTGGAATTTTGCCATAATTTCTTTAACGAAATGTACTTTAGTTTATCCAGCAGGTGAATTCAAGAAAGAATCTGCTTCTTACTTACAATTTTTTAAAAATTTCTTTAATAAAATTTCTGTATTGTGAATCCAAAAGGTGGCTTCAAGAAAGAATTTGTTACTTACTGACAATTTTTTTCATAATTTCTTGAATGAAATTTCTACATCGTGTATCTAAGTCGTGAAAACAATTAAGAGTTTGTTACTTACATAGAATTTTGTCATAATTTCTTGAACGAAATGTCTTTTTGTTTATCCAGCAGCTGAATTCAAGAAAGAATTTGCTACTTACTTACAATTTTTTCATAATTTCTTTAATTAAATTTCTTTATTGTGTATCCAAGAGGTGACTTCAAGAAAGAATTTGTTACTTACTTACAATTTTTTCATAGTTTCTTAAATGAAGTTTCTGCATTCTGTATCCAAGAGGTGACTTCAGGAAAGAGTTTGTTACTTGCTTACAATTTTTTCATAATTTCTTAAATGAAATTTCCGTATTGTGTATCCAAGAGTTGACTTCAAGAAGGAAATTGTTACTTACTGAGAATTTTTTCATAATTTCTTGAATTAAATTTCTACACAAGAGTTGACTTCAAGAAAGAAATTGTTACTTACTGAGAATTTTTTCATAATTTCTTGAATTAAATTTCTACATCGTGTATCTAAGTCATGAAAACAATAAAGAGTTTGTTACTTACTTGGAATTTTGTCATAATTTCTTGAACGAAATGTCTTTTTTGTTTATTCAGCTGGTGAATTTAAGAAAGAATTTGCTACTTACTAATAATTTTTTCATATCCACTGGGTGACTTCATGAAAGAGTTTGTTATTTGCTTACTATTTTGTTATAATTTCTTTAATGAGATTTCTGCATTGTGTATCCATGAGGTAACTTCAAGAAAGAGTTTGTTACTTACTTAGAATTTTGTCATAATTTCTTGAATGAAATGTCTTTTTGTTTATCCAGCAGGTGAATTCAAGAAAGAAGTTGCTACTTACTTACAATTTTTTCATAATTTCTTTAATGAAATTTCTGTATTGTGTATAAGAGATGACTTCAAGAAAGAATTTGTTACTTACTTACAATTTTTTCATAGTTTCTTAAATGAAGTTTCTGTATTGTGTATCCAAAAGGTGGCGTCAGGAAAGAGTTAGTTACTTGCTTACAATTTTTTCATAATTTCTCAATTGAAATTTCCATATTGTGTATCCAAGAGCTGACTTCCAGAAAAGTAATTGTTACTTACTGAGAATTTTTCATATTTTCTTGAATTAAATTTCTACACAAGAGTTGACTTCAAGAAAGAAATTGTTACTTACTGAGAATTTTTTCATAGTTTCTTGAATTAAATTTCTACATCGTGTATCTAAGTCATGAAAACAATAAAGAGTTTGTTCAAATTTTTTCATAATTTCTTGAATTAAATTTCTACATTGTATATCTAAGTCATGAAAACAATAAAGAGTTTGTTACTTACTTAGAACTTTGTCATAATTTCTTGAACGAAATGTCTTTTTGTTTATCCAGCAGATGAATTTAAGAAAGAATTTGCTACTTACTTACAATTTTTTTTCATAATTTCTTTAATCAAATTTCTTTATTGTGTATCCAAGAGGTGACTTCAAGAAAGAATGTGCTACTTACTTACAATTTTTTCATAGTTTCTTAAATGAAGTTTCTGCATTGTGTATCCAAGAGGTGACTTCTTACAATTCCTTCATAATTTCTTGAATGAAATTTCAGTATTTTGTATCCAATAGGTGAAAACAATAAAGACTTTATTACTTACTTGCGATTTTATTATGATTTCTTGAATTAAATATCTGTATTGTGTGCAGGAAGCGAGTTCAAGAAAGTTATTGTTACTTACTTACAATTTCTTCATAATTTAATGAAATGAATAAAACTAAAGAGTAAAGACGGGTTAAGCTTAAAGATATTTATTGCTTAAACGTATTAACATATTTTTGAAAGAATTTTCTACATACTTACAATTTTTGATAATTTCTTAAATGAAATTTCTGCATTTTGTATCCATGAGGTAACTTCAAGAAAGAGTTTGTTGTTTACTTAGAATTTTGTCATAATTTCTTGAATGAAATGTCTTTTTTTTTATTTATCCAGGAGGCGAATTCAAGAAAGAAATTGCTACTTACTTACAATTTTTGATAATTTATTAAATGAAATTTCTGCATTGTGTATACAAGAGGTGACTTCAAGAATGAGTGTGTTACCAATTTACGATTCCTTCATAATTTCTTGAATGAAATTTCAGTATTGTGTATCCAATAGGTGAAAACAATAAAGACTTTATTACTTACTTACGATTTTATTATGATTTCTTGAATTAAATATCTGTATTGTGTGCAGGAAGCGAATTCAAGAAAGCTAGTGTTACTTACTTACAATTTCTTCATAATTTAATGAAATGAATAAAACTATTCTAAAGAATAAAGACGGGTTAAGCTTAAAGATATTTATTGCCTAAACGTTTTAACATATTTTTTGAGAAAAAAAAATACAACACCACATATTTACATAAAAATAGTACTTAGAGTTCACACTTAAACATCCAGAAACGATTATCCCATGATATAGAGTAGTTTTTTTTAACCATGTCTTATGGATTTATCACCATCAGGTATGTCCTTTGGTATCCACTGCGCGAAGAACCTAACCTCGTATGCAGGACGGTGATAACCCCCTTCAAATTTAGGACACTTAAACTCTTCTAGATTGAAAAGTGGAATCCTAGGGTCACACTTTTGAATTAAAACTTTATCTGTAGGTACATTACCCTTTACGTAGAGTGCTTCAACCCCGAAAAAGCTGCAAATTTCACTGACTGCCTCCTGAACATTTCTCAGTTCCTGACCAGTATTATTAAGTGGTGTTATCTCTCTATCATAGAATTCCAGTCTGTTTACATGACGTAATGTAGTACTCCACAAGCATTCATTATACTCAAACAGATTATAGTTCACTATCCAATGATAATTGTCAATTTCTTTAAGGTCAATAGACAATTATAAAGCTACATGGACAATATAACACCACAAGATGATTTTTTAATCCGATAAATTCAGTGTCATACAGTCCTATCATCTTGGAGGGTATTAATGTAGTTGTTAAGTAGAGAAATACTTCATCAAACTTTTATACCTTCGCTCAAGGTTGAATGGAGTTATGGCTAGTGAGATGAGTCCTAAAACCATCTGAATTCATTGTGGGGAGGAGTCATAAAACCTCAAGTGGGAATTTCTTAAGAAAAACACTTACATTAGGAAAAAATACTAAATGATCCATTATTACCTAAGTAGGCACGTTAAATACGAAATGCTAAAGTTAACTTCTCAAATAATAAGTCCCAGTAACCTAACGCCCACTAAAATCTAAAAAAAAAAAACTAGGTCTGAAAGCCCAAACAGCTAAATTAACTATTCTAATTCATAATTTCAGGCACGTAAAACCACAAAATACTAAAGTTAACTTCTCAAATAATAAACTCCAGGAGTCAAACACACACGAAAATCTAAAAAACATAGGTCTGAAAACCCAACTTGGACTTGCAAACATCAACCCGGACATGCAAACAAAAAGAATCAATGAAATAAAATCAAAGTGAACTTTGAAAGATCAAGAGAATGTAACTGTGACAAGCTAAACCACGACAAAGCACTACCGAAATAATCCAACTCTTGCATTTCAATGAAAGAAAAACTCAATTCCTCTTAGAATTATTTAAACTAAATACTTACCCCCGCCTCTCACAGAAAGTTCAGAAAGACGCAAAAGGCTTATTTATAGTCGACTCTCCTGGAACTCAAGACTCATTTAACTCAACCCCCGTGCAACTGAACCCTCCATGTAACTGAACCCCTGTATAACCGAAACCCTGTACAACTGAACCCCCAAGTTACTGAACCCTCGTGCAACTCGATCCAATTTAACTAAACCCCTGTGTAACTATACCCCCTTTAACTGAACTCTCGTGCAACTGAACCCTCCATGTAACTGAACCCCTGTATAACCGAAACCCTGTACAACTGAATCCCCATGCTACTGAACCCTCGTGCAACTCGAGCCAATTTAACTAAACCCCTGTGTAACTATACCCCATTTAACTAAAACCTCGTGCAACTGAACCCACCATGTAACTGAACCCCTGTATAAACGAAACCCTGTACAGCTGAACCCCCGTGCTACTGAGATATATCATAGGCCACTAGGCTAATTTGGCTTTTGTGTGCGCCCCATTGTTTTTTTGTTGGTTCCATTGTAACTGAATCCTCGTGTAACTGAACCCCAAGCAACTGAACCCCCATGCATCTGAACCCTCGTGCAAGTGAACCCTCTTTAACTGAACCCTCATGCAAACAATCTTGAGTGTAACCTACTATTCTTTAATTAGCAGCATCGTACATTTTGTTTAAATACTTATTTTTTCATTTTCCAGATTCAAGATTTTTATTTAACACAAATGAATACACATGCTGAAGTATTTAAAACGAGCCAACATAGAACTATGATCGCAATGAATGGTACTTGTTATACCTCCAAAATTGAATCCCCCTCTCCTACCCTCCCCCTGCCCCTCCGAACTGGGGGAACGAAGGGGACGTCTTTAACTGAACCCTCATGCAAACAATTCTGAGTGTAGCCTACTATTCTTTAATTAGCAGCATCATACATTTTGTTTAAATACTTATTTTTTTATTTTCCAGATTCAAGATTTTTATTTAACACAAATGAATAGACAAGCTGAAGTATTTAAAACGAGCCAACATAGAGCTATGATCGCAATGAATGGTACTTGTTATACCTTCAAAATTGACTCCCCCTCCCCCTCTTCTAGCCTCCCCTGCCCCCTCAGGAATGGGGGAACGAAGGGAACGTCTTTAACTGAACCCTCATGTAAACAATTCTGAGTGTAGCCTAGTATTCTTTAATTAGCAGCATCGTACATTTTGTTTAAATACTTATTTTTTCATTTTCCAGATTCAAGATTTTTATTTAACACAAATGAATAGACAAGCTGAAGTATTTAAAATGAGCCAACATAGAGCTATGATCGCAATGAATGGTACTTGTTATACCTCCAAAATTGACTCCCCTACCCGCGCTCCTTCCATCCCCGGCCCCTCAGTAATGAGGGAACGAAGGGAAAGTCTTTAACTGAACCCTCATGCAAACAATTCTGAGTGTAGACTACTATTCTTTAATTAGCAGCATCGTACATTTTGTTTAAATACTTATTTTTTCATTTTCCAGATTCAAGATTTTTATTGAACACAAATGAATAGATAAGGTGAAGTATTAAAAACGAGCCAACATAGAGCTATGATCGCAATGAATGGTACTTGTTATACCTCCAATATTGACTCCCCCTCCCCCTCTCCTACCCTCCTCTCCCCCTCAGATGGGGGGACGAATGGACCGTTAGATACTATTTGAAATTGACAATAATTTTAAAACGTTACTTGTGTATTATTCAGAGCACATCGGAGAGATAAAGCTAGGTCAAGTCACAATGTCATTCTATATTATTTATATCCTCATTAAGGACATTCAGAGCAGAGTTACGCAAATGGAATACCTTTTTTGCAAATTGAGTTAGTTTTATGCGAATGATAAAAGTTTTGGCAAATAGGGTTTTTGCTTGAGTACATCATACGTCGCCAAGTTTTTTAAAAAACCAACTAATCAAGTTACCGTTTATAGGATAACCACCTCTCTCTCACCGATTGACCCCCAAAAAATGCGTGTTACCTCAGAAAAACCCGTCTGCTAAGGCAAGTACCGTTCGTAGTAATAGGTGACTGACCCGTCGTAAGCCAATGTACCGGTTAGACTACACTGTATATTCATGCCTCAGGCGTAGGTTTCCTTGTCCCTTTTCAACGAATTGGGCCCTTACTACTACCAAGAAGACGTACCGTTTTATTTTGAAAAATCTGCACTCTTTTTAAAATTTGCATAAAATTACTAGACCGAAGAACACAACCATAAGAAATATAAGGCGTAACACTAGTATGGTATAGTAATAGAAGAATTGATAACGGTGAAACATGATTTAATCGGCGCAAAATTCCGAGACCTCTAGCAACTTTAGCTGCAAGAAGATCGCTATGGGGCCTCCAATTACAATCATGCTGGAAACCCAAATAACGCACTTCCTGCACCTTTGACGAAGCCCTGCCATTGAAAAATATCTTCATCAACACTTAGGTGCTTACCAACTCTTCTAAATATCATAAAAAAATTTTTTTTAACATTCACTGACAAAAGGCTCAAACTTGTAAATGCAAAAAAAATACATTAAAACCCTATTTACTTCCAACAAGATCAATAACAGCACTCCTATATACCCTAATATCTTGAATTGATCATGCCAGTCTTCGGTTTACAATAACATAATCAATTCGGTTTGCTGTCTTACAATCACGTGAATACCATGTTAACCTAAAGGCCATTTTATGACCAAACACCGTATTGGTTATAACCAGATTGTTATACCTACAAAATTGCACCGGTCTGTAGCCATTACTGTTTTCTTTTCCTGCTTCAAAAGTAACCTTGGCTAGGATACTACCTATCCCTATTTCTACCGACCTGGGCGTTAAAATCTCCTAATAAAAACATCATATTTTTACCTGGGACCCCATCCATTTGCTCCTGTAACAGTAAGTAAAAATTCATCTGAGTCACTAGTATATCCGTCAGTCGGTTCTACAGGGGCATATACTACTATAACTGATACCCTGAACTTTTTAGTCATAAAATTACTCTATTATTAATACCTTCCCAGTCTAAACAAGACTTGGCAGCATACTTATTCATCATGAGCCCTACTCCCTGTCTATGTACCCCATCCTTCCTGCATGGTTAAATAAATACTATATCACCTAATTTCATACTTCATACCCCTGGAATATGGATTTCTGTAACTCGTAATTAATCCAGTTCGAATCGCCTGAATTCGTCGGTGAAAACGTCGATACGATAGTTATTTTTTAACGTCGTATCCAAGTTCCGATTTTCATATTCTTTAAACCATTGAATTTATTTAGGCCTCAGGAAAAGCAATGGTCCCGGATACAAGGGTAGGACGGGGACCAAAACATCCTCCCAAGCCCATACCGAAACGCTTAAGCCGGCTTAGAACCGGACAGCAAAAAGTCCCTGGGACCTCCAGTATGAATGGAGGCTTTGTATAATCTTGGGCCCATCTTGGTCTCAACATGGTTTTCAGCACTTGCCGATGCTTTTCTATTAACAAGAGTCGAAATCCTGCACAGTTTCAAGCCTTTTACTTTATTTAACTTCTTTTGTTTAGTGAGTTACACTTGTTGCCAAATATTTTGGGGTTCCAATTGTCAAAACGAAAAAAATAGTATACTCTTAGCGCCCCTTTGTTGACATTTTTTGCAGAGTTGCCATTTACGGAATGCAAAAATAGTGAGCCCGCCATCGAAATAGGAAAGATTCCTAATTAATTGGAGAATAATAATCTAGAAAGTAGGATTCTAGTTGTAGCAATGTCCAGCGACAAAATTTGCTGTCTTCCGTCAGAGAAAAGCTCAGCGAGGGACATCTCATCATGTTCAATGTTTATATTTGAAATTTTAAGCAAACAATTCAAACATAAAACAAGTAGGAAAATTTACCCTGCATAAGAACAACCTCGGCATATTCTCTACGGAAGTAGCATGATTGAACGAAAAGCGAAAGCCTTTTGTTAACGTAAGCTAACCTTACGTTGCATAAAAATACTATGTGAATGTAAAATACGTAGGAAAATTCACCCTGCATACGAACAACCTTACGATATTTTCAACGGAAGCATCATGTTCATGATTTAATCTTTAAATAGCTCCAATCTCAGTGACGAGAAAAAAAAGATTGTCAGACACTATAAAGCATAAAAACTAATACACATCTGGATATTCAGACCAAAGAATCCTGGCCAGGCTTCAGAAAGATATAAACACACAAGTTTCCTCGTAAAATTGGGATCCTTTAAGAAATATGAAAGAGTTGTATTTTTGAGGTGATTACTAAGATTTGGCACTTAAAAAACTTTAAATAGCTCCAATATCAGTGACAAGAAAAAATAGACTGTCAGACACTATAAAGCATAAAACACTTATCTGGATATTCAGACCAAAGGATCCTGGCCAGACCTCAAACAAAAAGATATAAACACACAAGTCTCCACCTAAAAATGGGATCCTTTAAAAAATATGAGTTGCATTTTGAGGTGATTATTTTACTAAATTTTATTTCACTTAAAACACTCTAACCTGGTCATGCTTAAAGAAATGTAGACACACGAATCTCCATGTAAAAGCGGGAGTTTTTGAGGAAAAAATGCATTTTTAAGGTTACTCTTCTGTCCAAAGTTTCCTTCTAAGAAAGCTTTAATCTTTACAGACTTTGGAAATATAAAAACACGAGGTCTCCTCGTAAAAAATTGGATTCTTGTTGGAAGAAATTTTTCCCGAAGTTTCCTTGGACATCACCGAAATTTTCTAGGAAACTAGGAAAGCTCTAGCCTGACCAGGTTTTTGGGAAAAAACAAACATACGAATCTCCTCGTAAATTTTATTTTTTGATAGAAAATAACAAATGGCCTACTTTTTTGAAATTTTCGCAAGAGCTATAATACAGGACATATCTCTTTTTTGGCTGGTTCCGAAAAGTTTATTTTAATATTCTGTTTTAAACAAACTCTTTAAAGGGGGAGTGTATTTTTATCCGAAAATCTTGTATTCAAGGTATGTATCCATTATCTACTCCATTTTGCTTTTTTGCCCAACCAGGCCCCCTACATCCTCCCCTCCACAGGCTGGTTCCTTAGAACGTATCTGCTATCCATGTTACTCTCAATGATGTATGAACCATGTAAGTACTTTGAATAGAATTAGCGACCAATTATATATTTGATATCCAAATTTCCTACTCAACACTTGTAATAATTTTGGCATCTTCTACAAAGGAATTTATGTGTATTCATTCTTAAGGGATATTGAAATTGTCAAACTAATTGGAAAAAACTGTCAAGCCAATCACGTGATAATGGCATTTCCATAGGCCTTAGCCAAACCCTATTTACCTCTATTCTAAGAATTACATGCATGCCAGGATATGGAAGAGGGGTTCCTCAAAGGAAACTTTGGCAAGCCCCTACATAAAATAAAGATCCGCCCTTATTTGACCAATATATATATATATATATATATATATATATATATATATATATATATATATATATATATATATATATATATATAAGGAAGATATATATAAAGGAAAGGAAGATATATATATATATATATCTTCCTTTCTTCGCGATTTTTTGTTTAATTATTTATATATATATATATATATATATATATATATATATATATATATATATATATATATATATATATATATATATATATAATATATATATATATATATATATATATATATATATATATATATATATATATATATATATATATATATATATATATATATATATATATATATATATATATATATATAGGAAGATTGGAAACCAAAAGAACAAAAAGAAAACCAAAAGAGAGAGGAAAACTGAGGGTTTTTGTTCTTTTTTTTCCCAGGGGTAATCGTATCAAACCAACGGTCCCAGAAGATTGGGAGAAGGCTCATTTGAACGGAAAATAACTGTTCTTGTGCACTTTTTAAGTGAAGTTTAAGTTTCCTTTAAAACGTTTCTTATTACCTTTCGTTAGTCTCAAAAACCTGGGTGTATAATATCTAGGGATTGGGAAGGGGTAAGTAGGACGAAAATTTCTTCTAAGTAGAAGATTTCAATTTGGGGAAAATTACCTGGGTTTTTATTAATTTTAATGTTTCCTTTACAAAAATTCATTTATTTGAGGTTTTCCGACAGTTAATGAAACCAGGGGACTTTTCCCGTCACCCTGTGGGGAGGTTTGATGATATATATTGTGCATTAATTACTTTTTCGTAAGACAAAGTGAGAATTATTTTATTCTGTGCCGGAAATGATTAAAAATGTCTTTTTTCTATTAGGCACTGAAGCTTTCGTTTTAGTATTTTGAAGTAATTATTTGCGAACTTAAAGATCAAAGCTCAAGTAGGTTTTCACATACAAGGTTTATAACTAGTTAAGAAGAGTCAAATTGAATTCGTTAATGGTAGAAAATTAGCTAGATTGCAAAATATGCTTAAAGTTTACAAATTTAATTGCCAACTCAACGGTGCTTGTCTTACCTTCTTCGTTAGTGGAATTTCAAATTTTCGTTTTCGTTTGTCAGTGAAAAAAAATGGGAATTTGGATTTTTTTTTTTTTTTTTTTTTTTTTTCAAACCCTATGCTTTCTAAAAGCCAGAATATAATTTGTAATTGACTGAAAAAAATTCAAATGAATTTACTGGAAAAAATATGCATTTTCAGTTTAATATAAATATGCTGATATTTCTTCATTAAAATCTTAATTAATTTTTGTTATCTTAAAGTTATAAGTGAAAACATTTAAAATAAATTTTTTCAGTAAAGTACAAATTATATTCTGGCTTTTAGAAAGCATAGGGTTTAGAACCCTACTCAGATTAATTTCTGCTCGTTTTTAGTTTAACTTATTTTAATTTATGTTTGTTTTGGGTTTCATTTATTTATTGAGACTGATTTGTGGTAGTGGTATGCTTGGTAGATTATTTGATTCTATATTTGTTCATTTTTGGTTTAATGGAGTTCTTTACTTTTTTTTATAAACGTATTTTGTGCAAAAAGTTTTTGATTAATTTCTGTTCGTTTTATATTGACATAGTCTTTTTTAGGGAGACAGACTGAGCCTCTTCCGAAGTTAAACAGCCATCCCTTCCATAAAAACCTTTAATACCCCCTGGGAATAACTAAAAACCCTTACCCCTAATCTCTGGGGTTTGTTTCAACCCCAGAAACCATGTTATATGATATTTAGACTATTTTGAACAGAATTGCTATCTCAAAATTTCTATTAGCAAGTACTAGAGCGTCTGATCACCAATTCAATGAGCCCTTTTGAAGTTTCTACGACAAAATTTTCTATAAAAACCTTATATGCCCCTAGGGTATAACTTAAAACCCTTGCCCTGGGAGCTCTGAGAGGGTTGTCATCCTAAAAGACCCAATTTCAAGAACTTTTAACTATCTTGAACTATAAGAATGTCTTAAAATTTTTATTGGAAGCGTTTGGAGAAAAAGTTGGCATGAGAAGAGGGTTAGTTGCCCTCCAATTACTTTCAACTATTAAAAAGGGCGCTAGCCCTTTCAATTTTCAATCGAATGAGCCCTTTTTGAAGTTTTACTACAACGCTTTCTATTAAAAACCTCATATGCCCTCAGGGCATAACTTACAACCCTTGCCTTGAGGGCTCTGAGGGGGTTGTCATCCTCAAAAACATAATTTCCAGAACTTTCGTTGAAAAAATGGTTATCTCAAAATTTTGATTGTATGTGTTTGGGAAAATGGTGGGCGTGAGAGGGGGGTTAGTTTCAATTTCCAATGGAATGAGCCCTTTTTGAAGTTTCTACGACAATGCTTTCTATAAAAAAACCTTATATGCCCTCAGGGCATAATTCACAACCCTTGCCCTGATGACAGTGGGGGGGGGGGGTTGTCATCATTAAAGACCTAATTTCCAAAACGTTCAACTACTTTGAACAAAATTGCTATCTGAAAATTTTGATTGTATGTGTGTGGGGAAAAGGTGGGCGTGAGAGGGGGTTAGTTGCCCTCCAATCACTTTCGACTATTAAAAAGGGCACTAGCCCTTTAAATTTCCAATCGAATGCGCCCCTTTTCAAGTTTCTACGGTAAAGCTTTCAATAAAAACCTTATATGCCCCAGGCTATAACTTATAACCCTTGCCCTGAGGGCTTTGAGGGGGTTATCATCCTCAAAGACCTAATTTCCAGAACTTTCAACTACGTAGAACAAAATGGCTATCTCAAAATTTTGATTGGATGTGTTTGGATAAATCGTGGGCATGGAAGGGGTGCTATTTGCCTTTCAATCACTTTCGACTATCAAAAAGGGAACTAGCCATTCGAATTTCTAATCGAATGAGTCCTTTTCGAAGTTTCTACGACAACTCCTTCGATACGAAGTGCCCTGGTCTCAAGAAAAAAAATAAATAAAAAAATTAATACGTTGTGCCAACATTGTTCTTTACTTAGGCAGCGCAATCGCACTGCGTATGATACATGCGCTAGCACTGACAGGCCATCAAGTGGAATGGCAGGACTTTAGCATGAAATGTAACAGGTTGGGCGAGCTTTTGGTAACCTTGCAGGTGCCCTAACGCATTTTATTCCTTAGAGATAAAACTTTAGATTTATTCATAGGGATAGTGAAAGCGTTGGTCCAAACACTCATTGACAGGCCATTGGCACGAACCCTGAGCAGATAGAGAGGGTTCAGTTCAAAGCTATAGTGTCTTTTTAAAGGGTCGAAGGTGATAAGACGGCTACCATTTTCCTTTCCATGCCACCTAAACTTCTAACCATTTTTTTTCTAACCACCTAAACTGTCTAATGAACAAGTATCAGTGGATGATATGATCCCCACAGTGCCTGAGACAAGGGCTGTAAATTCATGCAAAATACAAATTTATTGCTGACAGGCTTTATTCTGGAAAAGGAGAGTATATTTTATCATGGGTGTCCGATTGGTTCGAAACTCAGGGATTGCTCCCTTGGACAAGACGAATTTGAATGTGACAAAACGCACGTGATAAAAATGCACATAAAAAGAATTTTGGTACGTTTTAGTTGTTTTTTACTCTCCCCCCCCCCCGAAGAGAATCCTGGCCATGACCTTGAATATACATGACGTATTGTGATCTAATTTCTTAATAAAATTTTCATTTTGGCTGAATTTGTTTTACAACACATCGTCCACTCTCAGTACTTTAAAAGGCCAAAAAAAAAAAAAAAAATTTTTTTATTCTATTAAGTAAACCCAAACTAACCCAATCTAAAAAAAAAATAGATTCCACGAGCGGATTCCACGGCTATTATGGAATTAAAATGCTTAAACTTTATTATTGATTGTTAAATATAAATGGTTAAATTAAAATCAGGTTTATACACCAAATGATCAAATTATTGACCACCTAAAAGAAAAAGGGTTGTATAATAAGTTTTTATAAGCCAAAGTAGGCCATACAACACGGTTTTCGATAATAACGTTACGAAATAAATGACTTAATTATTAATACCAACTAACATGTTTGCAAACCTCAGCAATTATCCTTTTTCGGCCGTCTGCAGCATCCCCGGGAACTCAAGGGTATCACCCTCAAGAGAATTACCTCTTAAACTAGAAAACTGCTGGCACTCTACAAGAATGTGGGCTGTGTCGTCAACTTCTAAATTACATCTGGACAAGACTAATTGATATAAATGGCCTTGATTACGTTTCCTCTGGTTAATTTTGTTGAAATCCACTTTATTTGTTTCTTTTTAGGAGGATACGAAAAAGAAAAAAGAATTGGAAGAGAAGCTAGCGCGAGAGGAAGAGTTTCTCCGATCATCGTTACGTGGGAGCATTAAACTCCAAGCTCTTGAAAGTAATCCCCCTAAGAGTCTCCATGGTAGCTCAGGTTTCATAAATACTGCTTTTGACAATGAAGAAGAAGCAAAGATCAGAAGTCAACAACCTTCTCCAGTTGATGGGCAACTGAAAAAAAATTTTGGTACGTAAAAGGACTTCCTTGCTATGAAAGAGGGATTCACAGTACAGATCTTTCCTTTTTCCTTTTTAGAACTAATTTAAAAATGGACAAACTTTATTTTTGACTTGGTTGAAAAAACGGGTAACTAGACAAGGATGGATCCAACGTTTGGATCCAACCGGTACCTTTTTTTAATACATATACCCAAACACCTAACACTACAGTATTGTCTATATAACTTGCCTAACTGTTCCTAAGCTCTTACTGAGGTGTTTCAACGAACAACCTCTCAAGAGAGCCCTACAACCCTAAAATTTAAAAGTAAGTAGAACATTTAATGGTCATTTCAACTCCTTTAAAAATCACAATTTCAAATACTAAAGTTTGGTAAAGAAAAGAGAGATTCGCCATTTAAATCTTTTCCAATTTAAAATTTTCTATGGAAATTCCATATTAAAATTATTTTTCAAAATCTGAAGGGAGGGGCAAAAAATATTGAAGATCGGGCAAATTCCCCGATGCCCCTTCCAATTATCGTCACTGAGATTTAGGAATTTTGGACATACCTACATGCTTCCATATTAACATGAGTGTAGACAGTATAGGCTTGAAATCCCCCCCCCCCAGGTGGGACTTGCTGTTTGAGGCTTTTAAATGGGTGAAAAAGCAATTGACACGATCAATGACTTTATTTTTGACTGTCTCTGCTGGCACAGAATAAAGTCAAAATTGCAGCTTTAAAATTTTGTTAGGTGATATTTCATGGAGGTTTTTTTTAAACCAACTTTGGTTATACTCATTGCCAAAATACTTTATTATTATTATGTTTTGAAAATATTTAGAGAGAACGATCAGGACAACTCAAGATTTCAATCGAATAACAATCGAGGACATCGATATATCATGATAACGAAATACCGATATTAAGAACAATCGAGATAATAATCAAAGTCAAAGTTTGATCTGTTCTAAACTTGTTTTGTGTTTGTTGATAAAAGGTCCTACAAGTAAGTACAAAATGTTTGGATTTGTTGTAAATATTAAATCCCTACCGAAATATAATTATTCGGCTTTGGGTGTCCAGTGTGGCAAGACGTGTGGTCTAAGGGATTAATCAGATTTTTTTATCCTTCATTAGTTAAAAGAAAGGTTTATTATTTTCATTGTTCTGCAAGTCAAAGATTGATGTTTTCCTTTTTTCTTGGAAAACCAAACCACCACGGACTGTTATTGTTTTCTGTAAAACCGGCATGTGAAGGAATCTCATACTAGTAATAAAAAGTATTTTCATCTATTTGTGGGTGTTGTAGGTCTGGGGAGGAAGGGAAACCTTGAACAGCAAAAATTATTCATACCAAACTGTAGAATTTTTCATCTTTTGTCAGGGCTGAGAAAAACCTCCAGTTTAGGTAAAAATCTCAAAATTGAAAACACGTGCTAAGATCAATTTTAAGTTTTAGATAATATAGATGGGGCTGGCAAATAATTAACAAGTTAAAAGGGAATATGATTTGTATTCCTCTGTTTGATTAGTTGCTCCTTATCCCCAGCCGGTAAAAAGAAGGGCCAAAACAATGTGAAAAAAATTAAAGGCGTATAGGTATTCTTCTTTTTTTCACAGATACGTCATTTCAAATCCTTTAGGTCTCTTTAATGTGCCCTTACCCATAATAAAATCATATTTTTATCCCACTTTATAGATTTATTTTCCTGTTTTAGGAATATTTTTTTTATCGATTTCTCAGTCTCATAGGAAAATATTCATCCCTGATCATCCCCAAAATAGTGTCTTATTTGAAATGGAATAAAAGATCATCAAAATAAGAAAATGAAAAAAAAATGAAAGCAGTTAAGTACATTAATGGACTAGTGTTCAATTAATAAAGAAAGACTTAATGTAGGAAAATGGGAGATCTCAGAAAAGGTGAATCAAATAGATTTCTATTATTATTTGAAATGGAATAAAAGATCATCAAAAGAAGAAAATGAAAAAAAATGAAAGCAGTTAAGTACATTAATGGACTAGTGTTCAATTAATAAAGAAAGACTTAATGTAGGAAAATGGGAGATCTCAGAAAAGGTGAATCAAATAGATTTCTATTCTTATTTGAAATGGAATAAAAGATCATCAAAAGAAGAAAATGAAAAAAAATGAAAGCAGTTAAGTGCATTAATGGACTAGTGTTCAATTAATAAAGAAAGACTTAATGTAGGAAAATGGGAGATCTCAGAAAAGGTGAATCAAATAGATTTCTATTCTTATTTGAAATGGAATAAAAGATCATCAAAAGAAGAAAATGAAAAAAAATGAAAGCAGTTAAGTGCATTAATGGACTAGTGTTCAATTAATAAAGAAAGACTTAATGTAGGAAAATGGGAGATCTCAGAAAAGGTGAATCAAATAGATTTCTATTCTTATTTGAAATGGAATAAAAGATCATCAAAAGAAGAAAATGAAAAAAAATGAAAGCAGTTAAGTGCATTAATGGACTAGTGTTCAATTAATAAAGAAAGACTTAATGTAGGAAAATGGGAGATCTCAGAAAAGGTGAATCAAATAGATTTCTATTCTTATTTGAAATGGAATAAAAGATCATCAAAAGAAGAAAATTAAAAAAAAATGAAAGCAGGTAAGTGCATTAATGGACTAGTGTTCAATTAATAAAGAAAGACTTAATGTAGGAAAATGGGAGATCTCAGAAAAGGTGAATCAAATAGATTTCTATTCTTATTTGAAATTGAATAAAATATAATCAAAATAAGAAAATGAAAAAAAAAATGAAAGCAGTTAAGTACATTAATGGACTAGTGTTCAATTAATAAAGAAAGACTTAATGTAGGAAAATGGGAGATCTCAGAAAAGGTGAATCAAATAGATTTCTATTCTTATTTGAAATGGAATAAAAGATCATCAAAAAAAAAAATGAAAGCAGTTAAGTGCATTATTGGACTAGTGTTCAATTAATAAAGAAAGACTTAATGTAGGAAAATGGGAGATCTCAGAAAAGGTGAATCAAATAGATTTATATTCTTATTTGAAATGGAATAAAAGATCATCAAAAGAAGAAAATTAAAAAAAAATGAAAGCAGTTAAGTGCAATAATGGACTAGTGTTCAATTAATAAAGAAAGACTTAATGTAGGAAAATGGGAGATCTCAGAAAAGGTGAATAAAATATATTTATATTATTATTTTAAATGGAATAAAATATCATCAAAATAAGAAAATTAAAAAAAAATGAAAGCAGGTAAGTGCATTAATGGACTAGTGTTCAATTAATAAAGAAAGACTTAATGTAGGAAAATGGGAGATCTCAGAAAAGGTGAATCAAATAGATTTCTATTCTTATTTGAAATGGAATAAAAGATCATCAAAAGAAGAAAATGAAAAAAAAATGAAAGCAGTTAAGTACATTAATGGACTAGTGTTCAATTAATAAAGAAAGACTTAATGTAGGAAAATGGGAGATCTCAGAAAAGGTGAATCAAATAGATTTCTATTCTTATTTGAAATGGAATAAAAGATCATCAAAAAAGAAAATTAAAAAAAAATGAAAGCAGTTAAGTGCATTATTGGACTAGTGTTCAATTAATAAAGAAAGACTTAATGTAGGAAAATGGGAGATCTCAGAAAAGGTGAATCAAATAGATTTCTATTCTTAATTGAAATTTAATAAAAGATAATAAAAAGAATAAAATTTAAAAAAAATGAAAGAAGGTAAGTGCATTAATGGACTAGTGTTCAATTAATAAAGAAAGACTTAATGTAGGAAAATGGGAGATCTCAGAAAAGGTGAATCAAATAGATTTCTATTATTATTTGAAATTGAATAAAAGATCATCAAAAGAAGAAAATTAAAAAAAAATGAAAGCAGTTAAGTGCATTAATGGAATAGTGTTCAATTAATAAAGAAAGACTTAATGTAGGAAAATGGGAGATCTCATAAAAGGTGAATAAAATATATTTCTATTATTATTTGAAATGGAATAAAAGATCATCAAAAGAATAAAATAAAAAAAAAAATGAAAGCAGGTAAGTGCATTAATGGACTAGTGTTCAATTAATAAAGAAAGACTTAATGTAGGAAAATGGGAGATCTCAGAAAAGGTGAATCAAATAGATTTCTATTATTATTTTAAATGGAATAAAAGATCATCAAAAGAAGAAAATTAAAAAAAAATGAAAGCAGTTAAGTGCATTAATGGACTAGTGTTCAATTAATAAAGAAATACTTAATGTAGGAAAATGGGAGATCTCAGAAAAGGTTAATCAAATAGATTTCTATTCTTATTTGAAATGGAATAAAAGATCATCAAAATAAGAAAATGAAAAAAAAATGAAAGCAGTTAAGTGCATTATTGGACTAGTGTTCAATTAATAAAGAAAGACTTAATGTAGGAAAATGGGAGATCTCAGAAAAGGTGAATCAAATAGATTTCTATTCTTATTTGAAATGGAATAAAATATAATAAAAAGAATAAAATGAAAAAAAAATGAAAGCAGTTAAGTGCATTAATGGACTAGTGTTCAATTAATAAAGAAAGACTTAATGTAGGAAAATGGGATAGCTCAGAAAAGGTGAATCAAATATATTTATATTCTTATTTGAAATGGAATAAAAGATCATCAAAAGAAGAAAATTAAAAAAAAATGAAAGCAGTTAAGTGCATTAATGGACTAGTGTTCAATTAATAAAGAAAGACTTAATGTAGGAAAATGGGAGATCTCAGAAAAGGTGAATCAAATAGATTTATATTCTTATTTGAAATGGAATAAAAGATCATCAAAAGAAGAAAATGAAAAAAAAAATGAAAGCAGTTAAGTACATTAATGGACTAGTGTTCAATTAATAAAGAAAGACTTAATGTAGGAAAATGGGAGATCTCAGAAAAGGTGAATCAAATAGATTTCTATTCTTATTTGAAATGTAATAAAAGATCATCAAAAGAATAAAATGAAAAAAAAAATGAAAGCAGTTAATTACATTAATGGACTAGTGTTAAATTAATAAAGAAAGACTTAATGTAGGAAAATGGGAGATCTCAGAAAAGGGGAATCAAATAGATTTCTATTCTTGGCACTGGTTCCTTTATTCAATTTTCAAGAGAGAATATGTCTAGAGAATTTCTGTTCATTTGGTAGATTGATGGAAAAAAATACATCTTGATGGAAAAATAGAAAAATCGTGTCTTATTTAGAAGCAAACAGACCAAATAAAACTCATTTCAAAGTCTCATTGAAGACCCTATTACTACCGTATTAATGTTTAAGCTCCGTATATTTCTTTACTACAGTTATTCTAGTATGCTTCAAACTATAGTGCATATTGAATAACACGGCCACACTCATTAACGAGCAGGTAGTGACGCCACACAAAATGTTCTAGCGAAAATTTCTAAGGTGCTTTTGGACAAAAACTTCGACGGAGACTTCAAGAACTTCAACCATGTGGAAACTTCAAGAACCTTCAACGTGTCAGAAAATAATTTTTATTACTTAATTCCACACAATTTTGTTACTCAACTTTTTCTGTGTTGGGTTATGATCATTGCTTTTCTGGTCTTTAAGTACCTTATGTTTGAAAACTAGCTTTGAATTTTAGAATTCTTTCTATATTTATAAATGTGAGGTGATTTTGTTCACAAGCACATATAAAACTGCAATCTCCAAAAATAATCCATGGCCTGTAAAAGTGGGGGATAAACATATTCAAAAACTACAAAGAAATAAAATAAAAAGGTAGAAAGAAACGGTGGAAACTCAGAGCTTAAAAGAAGCAATAACAGCAAAAAATTCATGCGAAGAAGAGCGTAATATTAAAAGCAAAAACTTACTACCTTCCTCCTCCCCCCCACCCCTCACCCCAAAAAAACTTAAATTATTTCAACATGTATGTTAAACATCCTGTGATGGTGTTGAAAATAGCTATCACTTCATTTTTGAATGTACCAATTATTCTTTTCCTCGCTTGTTTTTAATAAAACGTTTAAATGAGATGTTACTTTTCTTTCCATTCAATTCGTATTGACTTGTGTCTGTTAACATATTAGGTCCTCATTACTTCAGTTTCTCATTGATACAAACTGACCCAATTAGTGAACATAGTTGATTCCTAAAGTGATACGCTTGTTATTCAGTTCATAGTCTTTTTCTTTTTTCTTCCCCATTTTTTTAATAGTTTTTCCTTTTATAATTTGTTTATTCCTCATTTCTTTTTGTGTCAGGGTAAATCTACTGTAGATGTGGGAATTCGGGTTTCCGGTTCAGTCACTAATATAGTATCTATGCTCTGTATCTTTTCGATAAAAATTGCAAAAAAAAATATTTATTTTTTTCAAGTGTATGCTCAATAATCTTTTTGGTCCCTTTCTCCCATAAAAAACCAGGGGCATAATTTACTATGGGTCAGGGGGGGGGGGGGTGGTAACTGCCCTTCTCGGACCTCGGTTTGCCCCCCCCCCCCGCCACCCAGCTGAAATTTAGTTTCTTTAAAAATCTTGTCAAAACTAAGATAAGCCAGCATAATTCAAGCATCCACAGAAACGGGTCAGTTTTTTTAGTATATTTTTACCTTCATGGTATGGTACTATATGGCTTGTTTTTGACTTTTCAGTGTCATCTTCACTCGATTTGGGAAAATTGACCCCCCCCTCCCTCCAGGATTTTGACGAAATTATGCCACTGGAAAAAAGTTTGTTATCTAGGACACTTTCTAGGAACTTTTTTTCATTTTGTAAGTCTGATTTTCTTCCTTCCTCTTTTTTAACTTATGTATATTAACTTATATGTATTAAATTTTACATACATTTCACAGCACCAAATATCAAAGACTTGACAACAGCGTTAGCGCATGTGCAGCAACATATGAAGCGTAATGGCTACAGTTTAGATGCAGATTTGGCAACTGTCCAGAACTTATTGACTAGTCCGTCCTTTAGAAATGCATTAAGTTTGCATTCTGTGATTCAGCAGTCGTTTTGCGTTAATAGACCTCCCTCGCCGCTTGTTGATTCAGCTATTGACCTTGTATCGGAGGTAGGTTTTTTGTCCACTTATTCTCAATCCTTTTTTTTAATCATTCACCAGTTTATTGAGTTGAAATTCAACATCAGTCATTAGCAGAGCGGATCCAGGATTTTTTTTTGGGGGGGGGGGGCAAAATAGGTTGATTCGATAAACTTGCGGTAGGAGCAAGTTTAAGTAACGCAAACTTGCGTTAGTTAAGTAAATTACACTACTTTAGACTACGTTAGGGGGCGCGTGCCCCCCTCACTTCCCTAGATCCACCACTGATCATTAGTCTATGAATATTTCAAAATTTTGAGTTTTATACCTCGTAGTGTGTCACATAGCTCCTTCATTAAACCTTAGACCCTCAGTTGTCTTGCTTTTTTTCAAAAAAACTTTGTATTTAATTGATCGAATAACTAGAACCATGTTATTGTTATTATTCATGGATTGATGTTTTTAAGGAAATAACGGACTTAAGAAAATATTCTTGAATTGTTTTTGCTATTTTCCAATAAACATTGCTCGCAAATAAAATCAAAATTGTTTAAATCATGACTATGGAGTGGAAAATATTATTTTTTAAATAAGTATAAGAATTAATTGATATCTCGAACGGTTTCAGTAAAGTCCCTCTCGAAAATTTTCCGCTAACTTTCTTGAAGTAATTTGTGGCAGTTAAAATTCGTTTAAATTCTCTCGTAGATCCAGCCATTCTTTTGTTAGCCAATAGCAGAAGAGAGTTTTGATGACATTTTGAAATTGTACAAAGCACGGTTCCAATTAATTGCTTATATTTCGGTCAAAAATAATCCAAATGAATGTTTTATAATTACTTGAAGTACGGAAACCTTTTTTTTTTTTCTCTCGAAATTTTGCCCTTTCCTGGAGATGCAACCCCTTCCCCACCATGCTACCCCCAACCAAAATAGATTACCCGTAAGTGTCAATTTTTCGGTAATGACCTCTTCCTGTTATGATTTCCAAAAAGCCTTTATCATTGTTAGATTTTATATTTGTTGGAATACTTTAAATATTTACTGCAGGACACCAGTTTATTCCTTGAAAGTATTAAATAAAAAAACAAGTTTTTTTTTAGCTGAAAATAAGGAGCGACATTAAAACTTAAAACGAACAGAAATTAGTCCGTATATGAAAGGGGCTGCCCCTCCTCAACGCCTCGCTCTTTACACTAAAATTTGACTCTTTGTCACAACTCTACATTTTCAAACAATAAAAACTTCCTTACGCTCCTTATGAACTGTTTGGAAGTACTCGCCCCCTTTCATATTTTCAGGTAGGCTTATGACTTATCCCTTTCTCCCTTGTGCCGAATTGTCTATGGAAAATTGCTTTTTTGTGTTCTTTCTGATGTTGTGCCCTCTCCTAGAGATGACCTTCCCCTCCCCCGAAATAAATTGTATGCGCATGTCCCTTTGTAGATAATGATATCTCACTACAGTTATATCTAAAAATTTATATTCATTGTTATATTGTATATGTGTTCAATCACTTCCTTTATGTATGCACTCTAGACTACAAGTTCATTCATTAAAATGAAATACCCACCCCCTTCCGTATCTTGAAACATGTTAATGACTTATCCCCATCTTCCTTGCGCCAGCCCTTTTTTTCGCAAGTTGAAATGATTTCTTGATGGCTTATCCGCTCTAAAAAAAATAAAACAATAATAATAATAATTAAAAAAAAATAGATAACTCAAATTAAAGTTTAGTTGTTGACTGGGCATTTTTCTTAATTAATTAATTAATTACTTCATGAAATGCTACATCTATAGAATTAAGGTGAACTCATAAAATCAGATTAAAATTCACGCCTTATCGTAATCAATAAATTTTTAATTAATGCTAATAAAAAAGAGTGATCTAGGGGCTTCTCTTACTTCAATATTCGGGAAAGTAGAGCTTTTTCTTAATATTAATATCATTTGTCTTTCAATGACAATGAAGTTGCCCCCCCCCCCTCCGCAATTTGGGGTGTACTAACGACCCGTCTATCTCTCTTGCGCTAGTCCTTGATATCAGTATGTGGAGACTTTTCCTAAATGACCGGTTTACTTCATGTAGAAAATAATCACAAAAAAAGCTAAATATCATTTGTAGGTCATGTTAAAGCCGAGGTGTCTTGCTGAAAGTTTTTTCTTTAATTTTTAGTTTCATAATTAATTAGCTCATGAAATAAAATTAGTTCATGTAATAAAAAATAAAACTCTTCACTTACCATACTACTACTAACAACAACTCACCACAGCAGAAATTAAATAAACATTCAATGCAAACAAACATACAATAGATACTAATATAAATGAATAAAACGAGTGAAACTTAAATTAAATATGCAGATCAAGCTTGAAACAAACAAAAATAGCTACAAACAAGAGTTTGAGTATCACTTCCTTCTCTCACTGCAAAAGTCTAAAACCTACTGCGTCATTAGCGCTTTACTGAAACTGAATTGTTACTTACTTTTGTACTTAATATTGAAAATAAATATTAAAATTAGATAAATTTTTGAATTGATGAGCTTTCAGCAATTAATATCATTATACAGCAAATATTCAGTTTAATTTATTAGTTCTTTCCAAGATTGTCCAAGACGAATATAGTTTCACTACGAGTTTGGATACTGCCCCCTTCCTTAACGGTAAAAACCTAAAGCATACTACGTCATTGGCGCTTCACTGAAAACGAATTACATTACAAATATTTTCTTTTCCAGTTCTTACAGCATTGAAAATAAAAATTACAGTGAAAAAAAAAATCTTGAACTGATAGATCTTTCAACAATTAATATCATTATGTATCAAATATTCAATTTGATTTTGTTTATACTTTCCAAGACTGTTCAAAACATATATAGTTTTCAGAACTTGTCAAAGTACAGTAACGGCGAGGCTATCATGTTACATTAATCAAAAGAGTGGAATATTTTGACACCACGTAACGTACTTTGATGTTGAAAGGGATTTGGAAAATACTTTTTAAATCTAATCTTATTAAACCAACAATGATCGAACAAATGTATATTTATCTGTAAAGTTTTCACGAAAACAGCTTTGTAATATTATTGTCTGAAAATTGGCATGCTATCATTTCCCCATGTGAAAAAAAAACGATCCTGATAGGTCACGGCTTTAGGAAAATTCGTTAAGGGCCTTAATTTTTCAAAAAAAAAAAAAAATCATATTAATGACGTCACAAGTCGTCCAATAGTCAAATGGTTTTACTTTCTAGAGCAAAACAAATAAAATTAAATTAAAGAAACCAATAAAGGAATGCATAAATAAATATACGAAACAAATAAAATTAACGTTGTTTTTAAAAAAAAAGTTTTCTTTTCCATCGAGCGAAGCTCGGTCCCCTGGTACTTGTGTGAAAGAGAAATTTTTTAGATGATTAGCAAATAAACGTACAAATGGGGATAAGTCCATTTATTAGACGGTGAAAACAGATACAAGAGTATATCTACTGACTGCTGTATATGTGGTCGAAGTATCCAGACTTTTTGTATATGTTTTCATTGTCTAATAAATGGACTTATCCACATTTGAACGTTAGTAGAAAGGCAGTGTGGTCTTGATAAAAAACGACCTAATTTAAGGTGTTGCGTCGAAAATGTAGACGTCACGAATAAAAGCTTAGAAATCTTGTTGAAATGTTTTTTTTAATCATTTTAAAATTGGGTCATCTGTAGAATAAAAGGAGCCATCTGTAGTACTGATTTGATAAATCAAATCAGAATTAATCGACAAGGAGCTACGTAGAAGTATCTTGTACCTCGATAGGTGAAAAGAGTCGAGTGTTTTAAAAAAATAAAAGGAGCCAATAAGAGTCAATAAGAGTCGAGTGTTTTAAATAAAAGGAGCCATCTGTAGTACTGATTTGATAAATCAAATCAGAATTAATCGACAAGGAGCTACGTAGAAGTATCTTGTACCTCGATAGGTGAAAAGAGTCGAGTGTTTTAAAAAAATAAAAGGAGCCAATAAGAGTCGAGTGTTTTAAATAAAAGGAGCCATCTGTAGTACTGATTTGATAAATCAAATCAGAATTAATCGACAAGGAGCTACGTAGAAGTATCTTGTACCTCGATAGGTGAAAAGAGTCGAGTGTTTTAAAAAAATAAAAGGAGCCAATAAGAGTCGAGTGTTTTAAATAAAAGGAGCCATCTGTAGTACTGATTTGATAAATCAAATCAGAATTAATCGACAAGGAGCTACGTAGAAGTATCTTGTACCTCGATAGGTGAAAAGAGTCGAGTGTTTTGATTAGACATAACGTGTTTTGATTTTTTATGACTTGATATCGAAATTAGTTAGTCAGTTACACACAAAAAATATTTTGGTAGGTAATTCAAATTAAAACCTAATGTTCATTTGAAAATTTTTGATATTTATGATTAACTAATTAATTCATTTTTTAACTTATTTTATAGTGCATAACGTCTTTGCAAGATTCGAGTCAGACAGAAGCAATAGAATTAATGGATATTTTAAGCCGATTTGAAGTAGAAGGTCTAATTTACGCCCATGATAAAATTGCCGAACGTGTCGCCTTGCCGCCGCCATCAGAAAATGACTTTAGTGTAGATGTCGGAAGTAGTTCGACGCCATCGCTGAAAGATCACCTCACAGTAACGCCACAGCCTAGCCATTCCCCAATACTTCTTGATG
The DNA here is from genome assembly GCF_049724085.1 of Artemia sp. Qi Xiang Cuo. NCBI lineage: Eukaryota > Metazoa > Arthropoda > Branchiopoda > Anostraca > Artemiidae > Artemia > Artemia sp. Qi Xiang Cuo. The sequence continues at coordinate 75,415,114 of NC_142800.1, forward strand.
ACGGAATTAAAATTGTTCGGATTGAAAAAACAAATGAACCTTTGGTAAATATCATCTCGATCCTTCTTTCTCCTTGTTTCTCAGATTGCTGTATTTGTGAATATTTTTTAGTAATTCGATTTTGTCCCCCTGTTTTTTGATTTGATAATGAAATTTTCGTGAGTATCATCGATTATCCAGAATATAATCGATTTATTTAGAGGAACAAAAAAAAGCATAGAAGAAAGCTTAGAAATGTTGAGTGTTTTATCTTTTTTTTAAGTATTTATTATCTGAGTTCTCCCTCTCTCTCTCCTTTCTTTCTTCCTTTCACCGTTTACCATGAAAGTTTCATGGAAAACGGTGTAGTCATCATCGATTGAGGCAGAAACGGTAATGGAAAAGATTGTTTTAAAGTTCCCCCCCCCCACTTATTTTAGAGTCCTCCAGGTAAATTTGAGAAGTTACAAAAGCAGCATAAGTAACTATAATAAATCTATTGTTCATATCTTTCTCAGTGTCACTAGATATGCTTGAATGCTTCATATGTCAGTGCAGCTGGCGTATGGAACAGGTCGTCTGAATGTTTACCCAAAGGAGTGTGTAGGTAATTGTAAGTCTCTTAGTCGGGTCTTACGAATTTCTCGACACAATCATGTAAAAACAAGACGAAGAAACGTTCAATTAAATAAACAGTCAAATTTTTGTTTAGGGTTTCTGAATGGTCGGGGTGGCAAACGTGGTTCAAACGCATCAGGCTCAATTTAAAAATTAGAACTTCCAAGTGTGGCTATTCTGGACCAATACGCTTGCGCACTGTTATACGCATGGTTAAGTATGGGGTGTATTAGAAACTGTAGTATCCGTATCAAATTTGAAACAACAGCAGCGTAGAATGGTCTTTGATTGGATGAAATTAATTGTCACTTTCGACTAATCAGAGGTCTTTTCCACATTTTCTTGAATAAAGTCATAATTTCTCGCTACACTTGGTTGAGATAGCTGGTCTCAGATTTTAAACAGAATGTTCAAATTTGAGACAGATAGCCAAAATAGCGATAATGAGGGGTTACGCAAATTAAACTGGCGGACCACGTTCGCCACCCTGTGTGTTAAGTAATCCCCCACTTTTACATACCATGGAGCCTTTCTAGGGGTTGCAGTCTTATGTTTTTGTATGTATTTTTTAAGTAAATAATGTTGTTTCGTAAGTAGCCTATCAGATAAATTGTTGAAACACAACCCCATTTTCAAGTGCCGGTGCAAGAAAGAAGCAAAAAACGAGGAACAAAAAAAACGAGATGCGTTTGGTCGTATCCGAGTTATAAGATACTTGCTTTCTCTTCGGAGTTATCCCAAAAAAGCTATCAGTGTTCGAGACTTCGATGTCCGATGCAACGCCGCTGTCTGGAGTTTCGTTGTCATACGAACTGAGAGACGCGTTAGCACTAACTAGCGATGAATTTCCACTAAAATAAAACCAAACCCAAAGATACAAAATTTTGACCAGTATAGCACTTGAGTTTTAATCAATGATTGTGAATGAGAGCTGAAACAAGGCTCCCTGTTTTTTTTTAGTTTATGAATCTGGCAATTGACCACTCATTTTGCAAGTTTATTAGCAAAATAACAAAAATACTATCCAAAATTAAAGTTTACTAACCGTCTTTAAATTATTTATTGGATATGCTTATGCTCAAGACAGCGTAACTTGAGTTATTTGAGTTATCTGATTTATTGAGTAATTATTGAGTTATATGATTTATTGAGTTATTATCTCTGAGTTATTTGAGTTATCTGATTTATTGAGTAGCTATTGAGTTATTATCTCTGAGTTATTTGAGTTATCTGATTTATTGAGTAATTATTGAGTTATATGATTTATTGAGTAATTATTGAGTTATTATCTCTGAGTTATTTGAGTTATCTGATTTATTGAGTAGCTATTGAGTTATTATCTCTGAGTTATTTGAGTTATCTGATTTATTGAGTAATTATTGAGTTATATGATTTATTGAGTAATTATTGAGTTATTATTTCTGGGTTATTTGAGTTATCTGATTTATTGAGTAGCTATTGAGTTATTATCTCTGAGTTATTTGAGTTATCTGATTTATTGAGTAATTATTGAGTTATATGATTTATTGAGTTATTATCTCTGAGTTATTTGAGTTATCTGATTTATTGAGTAGCTATTGAGTTATAAACTCTGAGTTATTTGAGTTATCTGATTTATTGAGTAATTATTGAGTTATATGATTTATTGAGTAATTATTGAGTTATTATCTCTGAGTTATTTGAGTTATCTGATTTATTGAGTAGCTATTGAGTTATTATTTCTGAGTTATTTGAGTTATCTGATTTATTGAGTATCTATTGAGTTATTATCTCTGAGTTATTTAATTTATCTGATTTATTGAGTAGCCATTGAGTTATTATCTCTGAGCTATTTGAGTTATCTGATTTATTGAGTAATTATTGAGTTAGTATAACCCTAACTTGAGCAGCTTCGTTATTAAACAGAAATCGTGTTTTCTAGTTTAAATTCAACAAAACAACTTGAAATTGACACTTTATTAGTCCTAGAAATGCAGAAGAGATATTCTTACATTTACAATCTGTATACCAGAGATATTCTGCCCAAGCAATAGAAGGTGGGTTACGGGTTTATGCCTTTCTTCCAAAAAATGTATGTCCAGACAAACATTCCAGAAAATGACAAACTTTCCAAATAAGTGCCAATTGTGTTGAAAACAAGAATCAACAGTTATTAACTTATTAACAGATAAAATAAAACCTGGTTTATGGCATTCTGGCTCAGCTGTTTTTATACATGTTAACGTGAATGTCCGAAATATCTTTTTTTCTCCTTGGATTTAGTTAGCGTTGGCAGTCAACATTTTCAATTTAATGCAAGGTTTGATGATGACAGGTTAGGCTAGAATAGATTAGGTTTGGTGAGGTTAGGTTGGATTAGGATAGCTTAGGTTAGGTTTTTAATCCATTTCTGATATTTAGAACTAAATTTAACCTAAACTAACATTATCTAACCTAACTTTTACCATCATGGCTTGCATAAGACTGAAAAAGCTGACTCGCTAAGCTAATTGAACTAAGCAGAGAACAAGGAATTTTGAACACTCACCAGTGAATGTCGATATTAACCATATATATATATATATATATATATATATATATATATATATATATATATATATATATATATATATATATATATATATATATATATATATATATATATATATATATATATATATATATATATATATATATATATATATATATATATATATATATATATATATATATATATATATATATATATATATATTGAATCATATTCGTGAGTAATGAAAAAATAGAAAGAATTGCCCAAAAACACAGAAGATTTGCAATATTATCTATTCAAGAAAAGCTAGACTTACATTCTACTAGAGAAACAAAAGTCAGTAGTTCCGTTTTTTGTGTTTCGACTGTTTTCAATGGTCATTAGTTGTCCTTTTTTTCCAGTATGTTTCCAGTAGACGAGCATTGCAGTGTGAACGATTTACTGGAAATCATTTTCCAGCATGTCTGAACTTACTGTGAGGATTGAAAAACAACAAACATTTTTGCTCTAATAAAATATCCTTTAGTTGAAACTTTGTTTCAAAAACTGTAAAAAATTTACTTAGTGTTAAAGTTAGCTTTTAAAGTTGTTTGTAGATATCATCATTGTCAAAGTTATAAGTAGCCTTAGGTCAAGGTCGTATCATGTATTTTTATTCGGGGAGGGGGTAAACTTACAAAACGCATAAAAAATTATTTTATATCCATTTTTGCTACTTTGTAACGAGTTTTTGCTTACAAGTTTTGCTACTTATTTTGCTAAATTTCGGGGGGGGGGGGAGCAAGGCAGGTATCCCTCCCCCTTTGGATACGGCCTTGGCCTCTTATTTATTTATTTATATATTTTATTGAATTTCTCGCAGAAACACTAAGTGGTGATCAATAATTCTTATCTCTATTCTATTGCATTCCACACGAACATGGTTATAATTGTGGAAGTGTGGTTTTTGATTACGAGTGTTATATTCTATAGGAGACGGGAGGTTAATCCAATGATTCCACCCTCAATGAAAATTAAAATCAATGGTCGCGAATTGCAATTTTTGATTTTTCAGCCTGCTGCCAAATTTTTCTTTACCATGTGCAATTTCTGGATCTAGTTCTTTACTTTAGTTGAAGGAATTGCAAAAAAAATTGCAAAAAAAATTGATATATTATATGAAAATCCCAGGACGTTGACTATCATATATACGGGAAACAAAATATATATTAGAACACGCGTGGGAAATTATAAGAAACTGTGATATCCCAGGAGGATCTGGGACCAGAAGGTCGACGTCTGAGGCCATCTGTTGACGGCTAAAAGTGCGCATTTTAAGAAAATGGCGTTTGTATGAATTAAAATATATTAAAAATAACACCGTCTTGTGAAATTTTGCAGCTAGTGAACTTTTGCATTAAAATTCAGGGGGAAATTCCTTGCTGAAAAAAAATCCTCTTTGTTCTATAAAATAATTCGTATACAAAATTAATGTAGAATTGCTTTTATATAAAGGGAGCAACTGTGCGGAATGACGGCGAATCTGTTGTCATTGGGAGAATTGTTCGGGGTGGTGCTGCTGAAAGATGTGGTCAGCTTTATGAAAACGATGAAGTTTTAGAAGTGAATGGCGTTCCACTTCGAGGTAAATCTGTGAATGATGTCTGTGATCTTTTGGCAAGAATGACGGGAACGCTTACTTTTGTCATTCAGCCTGCGAGTGATACCAAACCAAGCTCACCAACTTTCCATGGCGTGGTAAGTGTCTAAAATTCTCCGATTTAAAGAACTGTATTAAGGTAAGTTGTTTATATTTTTTAGCGTGGTAATTTTATGGCGTGGTAAAGTGGCTGAAAATTTTTGATTTAGAAAGCTGTAGAAAGTTGAGTAGGTCAAATATTTGAGCGTGGTAATTTCATGGCGTGGTAAGTGGACAAAATATGAAGAGCTGTATGTGTGTTAAGTGGCTAAAATATAAAGAGTTGTATAAAGTTAAATATGTCAAATATTTGAGCGAGCAGAAGAGCAGAAGACTCAGGGACTAAGTCTTAGTTTTGGTTTTTTATGTTTAGTTTCAGTTATACTAAGTTTGGCTTATTAAGGCCCAGTTGCTGGTACAATGAAGAGGTTTTAGGCATTCACTATACTTCGAAAATTCGACTTTGCATTTTTCGCGATGTTTAGCCCCTTCCCCCAAAAAGAATTTTTAAGTCTAGTCTGGATTTCCATTATTTTTCATATAATTTGCCTCTCTTTTGCCTTTTCCAAATCTCTGGATCGCTCCTCTCTAATCCCTTCTCTCTAACAACCCCTTGGGCAGATACAGAATTAATGTTTGGGGGGGGGGCATCAATGAAAATTTGGCTCACCCATAGGTATTTTTTGCACCTTCACCTTTGTTATTTGTGCAACTTTTTACCTTCTAGGGAGAGCACGTGCCCCTAAAACCACACCCTAGATCCGCTCCTGTCCAAACCCATCTCCTCCTGCCCTCTCTCTCTCTCTCTTTCTGTCTCTCTCTCTTCTCTCTCTGTCTCTCTTCTCTCTCTTCTCTCTCTATCTCTCTTCTCTCTCTTCTCTCTCTCTGTCTCTCTCTCTCTCTCTCTCTCTCTCTCTCTCTCTCTCTCTCTCTCTCTCTCTCTCTCTCTCTCTCTCTCTCTCTCTCTCTCTCTCTCTCTCTCTCTCTCTCTCTCTCTCTCTCTCTCTCTCTCTCTCTCTCTCTCTCTCTCTCTCTCTCTCTCTCTCTTTCAGTTCTAAGAGTTTAAAGCTTAAAGTTTGCTACTATTTATTGAAAGTACAAGAAATATTGTTTTTCGAACAATGAAAACTTAAGAAAAAGAAGTGCCTAAAATTAGCCGCTCTTTTGACGACGCTTATCAAATATAATAGGGCTGACTATACATGACATGTATGGCCCCAGCGCACGTTATGCATTGTATGTGTGCTTTAATTTTAGACGGCCTGACTAATGGTCCGTTTTCATCTCAAAGTGTATTGCAACGGAAGCTTACCTGTAGTGTAAGTTTCCACAACAGGTCAGGCTTCGTGTAGGATAATCTGCAAGATATATAAAGCTTAAGTTATATGAATCTTAAGCTATATGAAGCTTAAACTAAGTTGAAGCTTAAACTATTGAGCTTCTTCATGCATCTTGTTGGATAATTTGTAAGACATGTGAAGCTTAAACTATATGAAGTTCAAACTAAGTGGAGGCTTAAACTATTAAGCTTCTACTATAGGTCATGCATCTTGTAGGATAATTTGCAAGTTATATGAAGCTTTAATCATATGAAGCTCATGCTTGGGTCACACTTCATGTAAGATAATTTGCAAGATATGAAATATCATAGAAGCCAGGTATCTACTTTCTGTAGAGAACCATTTGTTATTTTTTTGTTTCATTTTTTTCTAGTGAACTAATAAGCTTTCTAATAGATGAAGGTTTCTGAAAATCCAAAGTTTTGATTTTCACACTTGTGCTGGTAGCCTCCTCCATTTTCCCTCCTCAGAAATTTATTGTCTTTAGAACTATTTCTGGAATAAATATTTAAGACAAGCTCTTGGCCTAATGCTTTTTTTTTTTTTTTTTTTTTTTTTTTTTTTTTTTTTTTTTTTTTTTTGATAAATAAATAAATGGTACAAAGAATAATAGAAGACGTAATATCTGGGAGTGATAAATAAGAAGGGCGCCCCTGTGCTCTCTGTGGATTGTTAGTTTTGGCGCGTCTCGTATGTTTTTTATTTGTTCTTTTTTATAATGCGTGGATTTGGTGTCGCCTACGACGTTACAACTAATGTCGTGACGCTGTCTTCCAAGTAGTTGAAAATATAGCTGGTTTTTCATTGCGCGAATCCATTGTTTTTCTTCTTCCAGTTTTTTTACTGAAAACATGATGAATGTACGAAAAAATAGTGTTGTAAAAATTACACTTACAGTTGAAAATCTCGGAATACAACTAATCATGAAGCAAGCATGTAACCAAGAAGATATCTCCCCCCCCCCCCCCCCAAGAGCTCTCTCGATTACCCATTTTGTAACTTCTTACAATTTTTAATTAATTTACATCTGTTTGCTTTTCAAATAACATGCCCAACACTCCCCCAAAAACGGGTAATATCAATGTGTGTGCACGAAGAAAGTTCAATAGGACATGGTTTTTAAAACAGTTTTGAACTAAAGTATTATTGTTCGGTATTATTTTTAATTGATTTTGAAAATCTAGGCAGATCAAAGAGTGACTGATATATTTTATTATCTCCAGATGCACGTGAAAGCTCATTTTGATTATGACCCCGATGAAGACCTTTACATTCCTTGTCGAGAGTTGGGTTTAGCCTTTCAAAAAGGGGATGTGCTCCATGTGATCTCGCAAGAAGATGGCAACTGGTGGCAAGCACATCGGGATGGGGAAGAGGAACACAACTTGGCGGGACTCATTCCGAGCAAGTCATTCCAACAACAGTAAGCTTTTCTATGCATGACTGTGTCTTTTTGGGAAGACAGTTTGTTTTTTTGTTTTTTTTTTATTCCGTATATGGATTTTTTTAATTCTAATTAATTGAATTTAATAATTTTTCTTTTTTCTGGAATAATATTTCTTTGATGATACTAAAATTAATTTTTGAACTTATTTTTAAGCAACTCGCCAAAGATTCGTCTCTCAGCTTCTTCATAATTTTTAGTAAGTTTTTTTTTTTATTTATTGGAAAGATTCTTGGAAAGACGGATCCTATCAAACCTAAGTGTTTGAACAATAACAAAGAACAGGTAGAAAAAAAAATCCAAAATATAGGCATTTGCTGTGTGAAACACTACATATGCGAAAGTTTCTGATTATTCGTACATTTGTGCACATAGCCCTACGTTTTAGCCATTGATTTCTGAATTTTGAAAAAAGGGAGGCAGCACTAATAGTAAGGGTGGCTCGCATGACTGTAGATATTGAGACGTACATGTGCCTCTTCAAACACAGTTGGGACACACCTTCAGAGAAAATCTAGTCGGTAGAATAATTAGTAAATATATACAAGATTCCATAACTGACATAGAGACAAACTCTTTAATTCGTTATAGCTCTTTAATTCCAAATATAATAATCAATTAACTCACAAATGCACCTCCCCTTCCTTGCTCCCATTTTGTGATCGCTTATATAGCCCCAATAATGTATTTCAATTTTTTAGTCATTTTTCCTTAAATTTGTATATATTCCCTGGGCTATGTATGCGCCCATCAGGTTTATAGTGGGATTGTATAGCCCCAATAATGTATTTCAGTGTTTTAGTCATTTTTCCTTAAATTTTTATATATTCCCTGGGCTATGTATGCGCCCATCAGGTTTGTAGTGGGGTTGTATAGCCCCAATAATGTATTTCAGTTTTTTAGTAATTTTTCTTTAAATTTTTATATATTCCCTGGGCTATGTGTGCGCCCATCAGGTTTGTAGTGGGGTTGTATTTGCAAGTGAATTAATTATTATGTTTGGAAAGACGATAAAAATGAATGGAGCACTATGTTTACCTTGTCCATATATCAATTATAGAATGTCATATATATTTATCGAATACTTTAATTGGTCTTGCAAATTTTCTTAAAAATTTGGATCTTTTGAGCTTCGAATTGCTAATTAGTAGACATTATTAAATCTGCTTAAATTTCAGGCGTGAAATTATGAAGCAAACAATAATGGCTGACTCATTGGAAAGCAAGCGTTCTAAGAAAAACACTCTCTTATGTGCCAGAAAAATGCATAAGAAAAAGAAGAAAAAGGTTCAATATAACTCAAATTTTACTGATGGTAAGTGGATTAATCGTTTTTTACTTTTTTTAGCTTTTACTCGGGTATTTACTCACATGATTGTCCGAATCAGAATATTCTGCTGATAAAAAAAAAAAAAAAAAAAAAAAAAAAAAAAAAAAAAAAAAAAACAACCAGCAGCAGCAGCCAACTTTTGTGTATATCCAATGGGCTGTGTTGTCTAGGAGTTAGGGGAAGGGGGTTGTGATACAGTAGAACTGGGAGACACACTGAAAGTCCAATTGATAGAAAATTTTCTGTGTTGATGGATAATAAAATAAAAGTTCAAAATAGGGATCAAATCCTTTTTAATAGACAGTGTATAGAAAATTCACAAAAAATACCAGATATTTCGGTCATATATTCAGTGACCGTCTTCAGTAGTAAAACTAAACTAAAACAATTTAAAACAAAAGTTTATATACGAAATCAAATAAAACTACATATTGTTTAAATCTCTAATTCTTTTCAAAGCAAAGGCAGAAGCTAGCCTCTTTGACCTTCTTGGATTCGGTTCATTAGCGTTCAATGATATAACATTTGGACAATGGTCAACTACATTGGGTGAATTGAACTTTACTCTCTCAGATTTTAATAAATTATCATAGATAGAGTTCATCCCAAATTCACCTGTATCCCGATCATTATCCATCACCTGTTGATGGATAAAGTTTATATTAATTACGTATACGCTGGGTTTTTCTCCGGTTTTTAGAGGGACCAAATTATGGAATTTGTTAGGTGGGGATATTAAAAGTAGTTGCTATGCAATTGAATTTTAAAAATAGTTGGATAATACATTGTTTTTTAACTACGATTTTGAAGATTGGTTTGATTGATTTCAAAATGGTTAGAAAAGTAATCAAATTATGATTTTTTTATTTTTTTCATTTTATGTTATTTAGTGTACTTAAGGAAAGGAGTGGAGTGTGATATATTTTCATAACGGTTGCAGTGATGATACTTTTTAATAATAACCTCAATTGAGATGAAAGGGGAATTTTCTTTGTTGCTTTCGTCGATTTATTTGCCCCTTCCCCTTCCATACTATCGCCTGGCAATTGGAAAAGATATGGTTTTTGTTATAGTTCTGTCTCTCGTTTTTTACACGATAACTAGATTGAGATTGAAAAAATGAAACAAGAGTTTTGTTATTGCAGTTTTTAGTTCATAACTGCACTGGAAACAGTGGACGATAAATGCACTACTTAAAAAAAAAGAAGAAATCAAATAATAAATATTTGTGGTGTTTGTTTTTCTCGAACTCTTTCTGCTTAAAGATGCCATACAAGGGGGGTAAGTGAGAAATATTTTAGCCCTGGGTCCAGTCGTGGATCTTGGCGACCCTAAATATAAAAACACACGGGCGCACAGACACACACACACACACATACATATATATATATATATATATATATATATATATATATATATATATAGAAATTAGAAATTATATATGGCATATCTCCAAGATTAGAAATTATGTTTCTTATGTAAAATACCGAACCCTCAAAAAACAGGTTTTTTCAACTGAAAGTAAAAAGCAACATTAAAAATTAAAACGAACAGAAATTTCTACGTTTATGAGGGGATTCGTCCCCTAGTCAATGCTTCGTTCTTTACGCTAAAGTTCGAATTTTGTTCGAATCACACCCCTGAATCGCAAAGGTCGTTTAAAAAGAATAGATAGCTCTTTTGAAAGTACTAAAAAAACTTTTGCGTAAAAAGCGAATTATAGACTAGGGGACGAACCCCCTCATATACGTAATAATTTATGTTCATTTTAATGTTGCTCCTTACTTTCAGTTGAAAAAAACTTGTTTTTTTTATTTAATTTCTGATCGTTTTTAAAATAATGCTGGGAAATCCGCGCCCCCTTCATAGTAATGTCCCTTCCCCCATGGATATATCCTCCCACGTAACCCCCTACTCCGACCCCCCCCCCACCAGATACAGATAAAAATCCCTCCTGAAAACGTCTGTATACTTGCCACCCCCCCCCACCAGATACAGATAAAATCCCTCCTGAAAACGTCTGTATACTTGCCAATAACCATTACTGTTTGTAAACAATGGGCAAAGTTCATAACTTGCCGCCCTTCGCCCTTCGCCCTTCCCTGTGGGGGATGAAGTTGTACTCAAAGACATATTTATTCGATTTTTGACTATGCTGGACAAAATGGCTATCTCAAAATTCGGGAAACGGGAAACAATTCGGGAAACACTTCGAGAAACAAATGAGAGTTGCCCTCCAATTTTTTGGGTCACTTAAAAAGGGCATTCGAACTTTTAATTTATGTTTGAATGAGCTTTCTCACGCTTTTCTAAGACCACTGGATCGATACGATCAACCCTAAAAAAAAAAAAAAAAAAAAAAAACGCACCCGTGATCTTGGTGAAACTTATATATTTGAAATCAGTATAAAAATTTTATTCTTTTCATGTATCTACTGGTATCAAAATTCCGTTTTTTTAGAGTTTCGGTTACTATTGAGCCGGGTCGCTCCTTACTTACAGTTCATTACCACGAACTGTTTTGTACTTGGAATTAGATACGAATTAATCTTCTTAATATTTTTTTTTGTTTTTAGTAGTCATATTCTTTTATACTTATTCTATTTTATTGTTGCTATTTCAGCCTCTCTCTCTCTTTCTCTCCCTCTCTCTAGTTCTCTCTCTCTCTCTCTTTCTCTCTCTGTCTTTTGTATTGGAAATTTTACTTTAGCAAGGCTTTTACACTTTATATATAGTGTATTTTATTGACCTTACGTATGTTCTTTGCTTTCATTATCATAGCTGTGAAAAAAAAATCATAAATTTCCATCTGTAGATTTAGATTCTGAAGAAATTTTAACTTATGAAGAAGTGGCCTTATATTATCCCCGTGAATATCACAAAAGACCTTTAGTTCTCATTGGACCACCAAACATTGGCAGACAAGAACTTAGGCAACGACTTATGCTGGATTCTGAGCGATTCGCTGCAGCTGTTCCTCGTATGTCATTAAATCTTTTTCTTCTTCTTGTTCTGCTTTAAGAATTACTGTCATAGACATCCTTCAATGAGCAAAAGTGCAATAGGAATATTCTTAAGTATTTTTCGTTGTGCAATTTATTCTTAATACAGGAATATATGAATTTGAATGTTTTAAGTCACAAGGATATACAAGTTGATAAAAATCTTAATTATGAGACAATGAAGGGAACGACTTGTCTATGAATAACATTACTGTTGTTTATCTTGGATGTGTCTCATAGAAATTGCTTAGAAATAATTGTGAAACTAAGGCTGGAATTTTTAGCAGGAAGTTAATAATTTTTAATTTGCAAAATATTTTCTTCTTTTTTTGTGAGATTAGAAATAATATATTGGCAAGATCTAGCTTTTTGGGTTTCTCCTCCAGCCAGTGGATCTTATTAATAACGATTATAAACACACAAAAATAAAAAGAACAAGTGGAGCACAAATAGAGGAAAAAACGAAAATGACTAAAAAAAGGAAAATTTACTTAAAGAAGGTTATGATACCCGAAGTGTATTAATCGAAGTTCAACGCCCATTTTGGGTCTGTTGAGGGCTAACTTCACCAACTGAAGGCACCGGATTTGTTTCAAGAAACCGTAATTTCAATAATTGAGGTTTTAGTGAGTTCATCTACCTTAATCCGCTTAATTTGTTTTTATTGTACTTTTTAATTAGTTCATCTTCGAGTGCGTCAAATTCCTGAGATAGAAATAATCTAATGTACCATGGACAGTGGTAATGGAATCTGATTGTTTCTATCGCGCAAGTGCGTTAGATTGTCCTATCTAACGCACTTAACGCACCTTAAAAATTAAGGAAAATCGGTAATTCAGTTCTTAATACAGATTTAATGCTGTATGATTTCACGCCTAAAATTTAAGCAGATTTAATACTGTTCTAGAAAGATCGGGAAAGGTTCTAAGAAGTTGAGATCTTATTTTTTCATGGTATAGCAAAAATTTTAAATTTCTTTTGTATGGCATATTTCTTTTAAGGTTCAAAGAAAAAAAAGAAGAATAAAGCCCTAGTAAGAATTTGACTCTTTTCCCAATTCAGTATAACAAAATGATTTGAGATTTCATAAAATATATACGTAACGTAAGGAAAGAACATAGGAACCTTGAAATTGACAAGCCAAATCTTATTAATATATGAATATATATATAACAAATTCTGTAAAGCTGGAGAGTGCAAATTCTATAAAAGTTATGATTCTGTAAAGGATAAACAGGAAGGAGGAAATGAATTGACGCCAGAATTTCTTAACTCAATTAAAATTGCTGATTTGTCATCCATGACTCAACTGATGAATAACAGGATAATTATGTTAGGGCGTAGTTTAGATATTTCAGAGGGTATGTGCAAAAAAGTATGTGTAAGTAGCAAAAAAGCAAAAGGCATGAAGCGAAAAAAGGGACTCGAAGAACAAATATTTTAGGATTTTAAATGTCATTTTCACTTGGATTAGCTGTGTTCTCTATAGTTTAGAATAAAATGTATAAAATAAGCCGTTCCCTCGCAAGGGCGAGCCAGGGGAGGGTTAGGGGGTTTGATCTCCCCCCCCCCCCGAAATTTCTGCCGACTTGTAAAAAGGGCAAAGAATACATATAAACTAACTTTTGATGTGTTTTTTCGTAACCCCCCCCCCTCGGAAAAATCGTGAATACGGCCCTGGCCATATACTAAGTATTTGTCAAAAGAGGAGGTAGTTTCCAATTTACTCTTAAGCGTGATAGTCAATCTTTAGGGATAGACTCTTTTAGACGGATCTTAAAATTTCATTTTAGAATTAAATCCAATGATGCATTGTTATTTAAGTTGAAAATTAGTAACATTGTGTCTATTTATTTTCATTTTATTTATAAACGGAAAGGCATTTCCGTCTAAGTAATTTATTTTGTCTATTGCAGTGTAGCTGAAAGTCAGATTCTGCTTAAATTCGAGCTTTTATTTCGATTTTCGTTCGACCATTCAATCGAATTGTTTTATCTTTACCCTGAAGTTCATCGTAAAAAGAAGAACTAGACTAAATAGTTTAAATATAAAAGAAAATGATATGATACGAAAAGATTTAAAAAAGCCATTTTTCACGGATTAATTAAAACCGTTATTCTTTGTTTATGTACTTATATATTTAATTACATTCAAATCTTTCGAGCAAAAAAGAAAAAAAAACATCGTAGAACTCTGGGCAATGAATTCAAATGATTTTTTTTATTATTATTATTCTAATCAAATTCTAAAAATATCACTGTTTAAATTCTTTGTAACTCTGCACGTGCCTCAGTTTAGCTGGAAATTGTATTTTGTTTGATTTCGAGTGATCACATCAGGTTTGAGCAGGACGAAGGAATACAGTGAACTCGATGGTCGAGATTATCATTTCATATCGAGAGCTCAATCTGAAGCCGTTATAATTCAATGAAGATCTGTATAAAAGCATACGGCTTTCCTTAAAAGGGGTTTTATCTAGAGTTACCAAATATGTATGTAAGATATGTTGTTCTGATTTGCTGGAATCACTGTTGGTAAGCGTACCAATCAAACAATGGAGCCCGAAAACTATACCACTATGCTAAGCCAGAATTCTAAAATTTTTGACATTTGTCTTGGAAATGAAAAGTCGAGCAATTTCTAGCGATTATTTCATGATACGAGTAGACCGAAGAAAGACAATGAACTCAACGGTCAGGATTATTATTTCAGATCGTAAACTGATTGCTGGAATTATCTTTCATAAGTTTAATAACAAAACAAGGGAGCCAAAAAAATATACCACTTTACTGAGTCAGAACTCCTACATTTTTTAGGTTAATCTTTGATAAGTCGAGCAATCATTTCGGATACGAGTAGACCAAAGAAAGACAATTAGCTCGACTGTCAGGATTATTATTTTAGCTCGTAAACTTCGAATTAGAGAAAGCCGCTCTGATTACCGGAATTATCTATGATAAGTTTAATAATAAAATAAAGGAGCCGAATAAAATATACCACTTTATTGAGCCAGAACTCCTAAATTTTTTAGGTTAATCTTAGGATAGTGAAGTAATTTTGAGTAATCGTTTCAGATACGAGTAGACCGAAGAAAGACAATGAACTCGATGGTCAAGATTATCATTTCATATCCCGAGCTCAATTTGAAGCCGATATAATTCAAAGACGATTTGTTGAGCATGGCGAATACGAACGGGCCTATTATGGTAAGTTACTTTGTCTTTCCTACAGTTGGCAGATATTACACGACTAAGAGAAAAGAACAGTGTTGCCAATTTACGAAAATCCAAGAGGGGGGGGGGTAAGAATTTTTATTCAAACTTTTTTACTGGTGCTACAAAAAAAGTATTATTTTTGAAACCTAGGGGCGGCGGCAATTTTTTCCCACTAAAATACCAAAAAATAGTATTTTTAAAGGTGGGATAATCCCCCTGCCCCCCTTCCCTCCGCCTCAATTGGAACTGTAGACAAACAAGTCAAAAAAATGCTGCGGGGATAAATCTCTCCGATTGTCAAACGGCTATTCAAAGGAGATGAAATTTTGCTGACATGGAAATTTCCGTAGATGAATCGAAGTTTGTTTCAGGGGAAATGACTCGAAAAGAGTATTTGCAAAAACATGTCAGGGAAAATGGACCAGAAAATCCGAGATGTCAAAGATAGTGGTCAGACTCGAACTGAAAGGATTTAAAGAGTAAGGAGCCGGTTATGTTTAGAGTACAAGGAGAACTATTTTTTATATATATTTGAAAATGTTATATTTAGTTATATTGGTTATATTTAGTTATATTTGAAAAAAGTTATATTAGAGCTATTTTTGCATATTTGATACAAAAAGCTATATTTAGTAATAATTTGTTCTATTTATTTGTAAATTGGTAAATAAGCTAAGACAGGACTAGGAGAATGACCTCCATGGAAATAATTAAATTATAAATGTGGACTTCAGGGATGCAAACAGGGGGAGGGGCCTCGGGGCCACCCCGCCGACCCTCTCCCGGAATCCTAAATTTTTCTTTTTTTTGAAAAATTTATGAAAATTTTTCAAAAAAAAAAAAAATGGAGCAGAAAATCTGAGATGTCAAAGATAGTGGTCAGACTCGAACTGAAAGGAATTAAAGATTAAGGAGTCGGTTACGTTTACAGTACAAGTTTAGAGTATCTAAAATTAAAAAATTTTCTTAATTTCGGCTAGCTTCTTGATGTAATTGTCAAATAATCATATTTTGGTAAAGGTGTACATTAACAGAATATTCAGATAACCAAGAGAAAAACTTACCTCTATAATCAGAAATTCATCCTGAATCCAAATATGACCTTCATCTCCGTCGCAAGCTTAATTTTCAGCCCTTTACGAACCCTCAAAGATGATACAATTTCTCTTATTTTAGATATGACTCATGTTTTAGCGTAAATCTTGTCAAAACCGGTTTACAGTATTTTTTTTATTATTGTACTCTCCCCCCTCCGAAGAAAATTCTTGTGTATATTCCTAAGGTACTTCTTTTAATTCGTTCATAAAACGTCTACGATATTAAAATTGTTAATGTCGAATAAGCCTTCTGTGATGAACTTGTACTGAAACGTGTTCTTGTCTATGCCTATAGGTGGTGTTGTATATATCATATTTCGAAATATCTGTTTCAACAGAGGTAAAAAAAAAATATACGTTGAAAACTAAACTGAATTTGGTTTCACTCTTGTTATTTGTTGTTGGTTGAACCAAGCATGTGCCGTGAGTAGTTCTAGGTATGAAGACAGCAGATGGTATTTTTAAATGTATAGTCTCTGCGAATGAATTTACTATTGCTATCTATATGGCCATTCTTGGCCTTTCCAAAGGCATGTTAGAAACGTGAAAAAAGAAAATCCGTCTGCTGTGTGCAAGCCGCGTTCTTATGACAAAGCTTTAAAACGGCCTAGTAGATTTGGCTATTTATTGGTATAATGTTTTATAGCTAATTTGTTTCTGCATTTATTGATGTATGCACATTTACTGAAAGCTATAGAGCTACTTAGCAAATCAATAAAAATACCCGTTAAAACCAGTGTAAGTAATGATGCCAAGAACGAATTGTCACGCCCAAGGTAGGGTAGCTACTACTGGTGGGGTATTATTCCACTGGCAATATCATATGGGTTGTCACTTCCATCGGTTATTTACAGATTTTTGAGTGTTTTAATGTTTGCGGGGAGGGGGTTTCCTTTAGTAAAAAAAAAAATGTACAAGACAGTGTTTTTGATATGGGAAAAGATTAATTGCCAAAACTTCCCGTGTGTGCGCTTTATAATGGCATGTTTGTTTATGAAATATGTAAGTCAAACTTTATTTAAAATATTAAAAAAGTGCTCCTAACTGCTCATGTTATGGCCATTCCTGTGAAAAAAAAAGCCTGAATAGGCGGTCATAAAATCTTTATGGTTGGTATGGCTTCTCTTTGAACTGCGATTTCAAAACAAATGTAATTATGCTGGCATTAATCATCTTGACAAGGGAATAAACATGTTTTCTTCGACATTTCTTCCAAGCAATTGAATAATAATTGCCGAATATAGGGAATAACAGAGTAGTTTTAATTGAGTTAAAATAATACTGCGTTTCTGTATTTAAGATATAACTATTTATATATATATATATATATATATATATATATATATATATGTATATATATATATATATATATATATATATATATATATATATATATATATATATTTATATAACTGAAAAGGTGACATTGGGTAACGAAAAGATCGAACAAGTGGACAGCTTCACTTGCCTTGGTAGTATCAAACAGTTCGTGGTAACGAACTGTAAGTAAGGAGCGACCCGGCTCAATAGTAACCGAAACTCTAAAAAACGGAATTTGGGTACCATTAGCTACATAAAAAAATGGAATTTTAATGCTTATTTCAAATATATAAGTTTAATCAAGTTTAGTTTTACCCATCAAAAGTTACGCACCTGAGAAGATTTGCTTGATTTTTGAAAAAAGGGGTAAACACCCCCTAAAAGTCAAAGAACATTAATTAAAATCTCACCATCAGATTCAGTGTATCAGAGAATCCTACTGTACAGGTTTCAAGCACCTATCTGAAAAAATATGGAATTTTGTATATTTTGCCAGAAGAAAGATCACAGATGCGTTTTTTTTTTTTTTTTTTTTTTTTTTTTTTTTTTTCTTCTTCTTCTTCCAGGGGTCATCGTATCGACCCATTGGTCCTAGAATATCGTGGGAGGGCTCATTCGAACGTAAATTAAAAGTTCTAGAGTCCTTTTTAAGTGACAAAAAAATGGAGGGCAACTAGGCACCCTCCCACGCTCACTTTTTCACAAAGTCACCCGATTAAAATTTTAAGATAGCCATTTTGTTCAGCAAGGTCGAAAATCTAATAAATATGTCTTTTAGGAAATCTCCCAAAGTCCCCGGGGGAAGGGCTGAAAGTTATGAACTTTACCCAATGTTTACATATAATAATAATAATAATATTTTATTTATTACCCACTATAAAAAAGAAGCGGAGTACATCAAGAACAAAAAAAAAAAAAACTCGCACACTTAACAATTATTTACATAAAACGACGTAAATTATGGTGCGCAGTAAGACCTGCAGATAACGACAGCTTTTCCGCAAGCGCAGTCACTTTTTACCGTAAATCAGGGAGACTGAATCGCGATATTAGATGCTGGTTCTGGAACCACGGAGGGAGGCTCAAAAGGTACAAAGACAATTTAAAATAATAAGTCCGGATAGAATTCAGATCTTTAGGCTTCAGAATTGGAAGAAAACCAGATAAAAAAAAAAGAATAGAATGATCGCAAAATGAAGAATTTAATTTCCCAAGTGCTTTTCTATTGTACCTCCCTCTATTTGCAACAATTTTTGAATATCCTATCTGAATTTTTTTTGCATTAGAAACTCTCAGGGCCCGAAGTGTTTTGAGATTATTAGTATTTGTGAAGCCCAAGCCACCGAAAAGAAGAGACACAGGGAATAGAGAAAAAACCACAGTTAAGACGTAGACTCGCACTCGAATTAAATGAATTATATTCGTACTTATCAACGTTCAACATAAGCCCAATCCGTCTGAACTGGTCTGAGATCCAGCTGACAGAATGTGAGAGGCCAGCCCTAGAACGACTGACAAGGAGAACATCGTCCGCATAAGCAAGATACGAGACATCAATTCCATCAGAAATGAACGTCGAAGGCAAAGATGAAAGGATAGGAGCAATACATAACTTGAAAATAGTTGGAGAAAGCACACCACATTGACGGACCCCACGCCGAAGAAACCCCTTTGAATCAGAAACTACTCCATTATATTTTACCCAAATAAAAGAGATAGAATACCAGTACCGTCACGTCACAAAACAACAATAGAAAGGTTAATATTGTTGGAAAAAAGGGAATAGAGTGCATATAAGTGGGCTATACTATCGAAAGCTTTCGAAAGATCAAGAGCACAGATATGAAGAGGAGATTTATTATTAACAGATTGCAACAGGAGGGAAACTAGAACACGATTGGCGTGCTGACATCCCAGCCTTTTTTGAAAGCCAAATTGTTTTTCACCAAAATTAAAATTTTTCTGAAATGAAAGAGTGAAGAATACATTCAAAAGTTTTGCTAAGAGTGCACGAAACAGTAATTGGTCGATAAGAACTACACTCTGACGAGGTTTTTCCACACTTCAAAGCCGAGGTGACTGTGCCACAGAGAAAACTGTCGGGAACCATAGAAGTAGATAAACACATCTGAAACAGTAGCTGAAGGTGATCTATCAAAGTTGGGCAAACTACTTTTAGATGATAAGAAGAAATTCCGTCTTGATCAACAGAGCTAGATTGCATGTTCTTAATAGCTTGACCAAGATCAACAGTAGAAACTGGTAATACATTACTCTGAGAAATACAATTAGGCAAACACGACTCAAGAAGGTTACTAAAAAGCTTTTCAACTTCCCGGTTCACCTTGCCGAAAATATCATTATAATACGACACCCAAGTATGAACTGCTATAGGACTTTCAGAAAGATCACTACCAAGCTTATCCGAATTCAGAACATGAGAGCACTCCTTTCTCAATGCAGGAAAATCAAAACCAGATACCCTAGACTGCCGTAAACGTTTTTCATAAGCACGCTTGGTACTTTGCTTCAGATCGAAGACAACTCCTCGATTTGGCCGACCGCAAGACACCCATATTCGTAGCCTAAACTTAGCTTCATTTTTTACAACTTTTAATTCTGGGTCCAAAACCCATTCTGGTTTTCTAGTTTTAACTTTAATCTTTTCTAGAGGAACAGCAGTCGCCTCTGCTTGTTTTAAGCACCAAATTATTTTATCATAATATTCATTTAGAGACTGCTTATCATTTGAGAAACGGTCAGTAACTTGAAGCAAATGGAAAGGAACTTTTATAGAACCCAATAACGCGGACAACGTAGTAATATAAAGTTCAAAATTAGCTCTACTCCAGTTATTCCTGTAAAACCACTTAGAACTTTATGTAAATGGTCTAGTAGAACGGGAAGCGACTAGTGAAGCAGAGAACGAAATCGGGAGGTGATCAAGATCATGATCGTCTTCATGAACAAGAAGAGTCGATACATTAATATTTGGCGAGGTAAATACATTATCAATATTAGACAAACTTCCAGATTGGTGAATATATGAATAACCAACCCTTTTCGCAACTACTTGATAAGCAGAAAGAGCATCAGGGACTATATCGGATCCAACCGACGGACTTGTAATATCTGCGTTGAAGTCACCAACCACTATGAAATCATAACCAGTCGATACAACAGACGCAAGAATAGCCTTAAGATTTGCCGAGGCTTTCATATGCGCGTTTAAAGCGGAAATAGTTTTTTTGTGACACGGGAGATACACATTTATCAGCACAGTATTACCAAACCGAACCGCAAGGATGAATTTATCACTGTTAAAACACACTAGAGAGAGCAAACTCAGGTTATTCTTAACAATGCACGCGAGGCCTCCAGAAGGTCTACCAAAAGTGACCTCTACATTAGTTGTAAAAACAAGTTGATTGCAATTTATTTTTAACACGTTAATACTGGTAGAAATCAGGAGGTGTTCTTGAAGACATACTATGTCAAATTGGTCACACAATTCATCAATGATATGGTTCTTTAAATGAGTACCATTTATATTAAGCAAAACAATCGAAACAGGCACAATCATTTCTTCTTGGAAATGATATCTCTCAGCACTTTGCATCTAAGACTAAAGGAGGCATGATTTTCACCACAATTTGCACATCTTGCATCAAGCTGGCAGGGAGAATCCTTGGTGGAAATATGAGGGCCCGCACAGCGTGCACACTTCGCAACCAAACTTGCACAATCAGCTACTCTATGGTCTGGCGAACGGCATTTTTGACAGCACCGAGGTGCCGACAGATATTCTTTCACAGATAAATATTCATATCCAAGTTTAACACCATTTTACATAGCCTTGGCTTCTGACATGGAGTCACAAAACTCAAGCTTAACCGTGCCAGTGTCACCGAGCCGCATAGCTTCCACCACACCTGGCTATCCTTGAAAGAATGAGAGGTCTAAATCCTTTGTTATTCCTCTGACTACCCTAAAACGCTATTGAGTGACCACCGGGGATGTAAAGTCAGCTGAAGCGACTGAAATAGAGTCTTTACATTTTTCAGCAGCTGAGTTTTTACATTGAGTAGCCATTTATCTTCTTCCAAACTAAGCTTGGTAACTGCGACATGACATCTCAGTTTATTAAGTACTTTTTTGCGTTTTATCGGGTCATTTAGTGTTTGTGGCACTTTAGGGACAATAACAGTGGTGTGAGAGTCAGTTCATGGCGTCGCACGGGCAGGCAGTGGTGGAAAGTGATTATCATACGAATCGAACTTACTTGAAACAGTCTTTAGGAAGTATTCCATTCTATTCAATTTCGCGTTCAGACTCGAATAAACCCAAGCAGGGATGACAGGTACATCCTTTGGAGAACGAATTACAAACATCGGTAGGTCTATGTCTTCATCGTCACATTTCTCGAAAATACTTAACATATCTTTCAGATGGCTTTCCAAAGCCTTCGGCCCCTTTCTTCTCGGAAGCTCAGTCCCAGGTACGGCCGCATCGTAGAGGAGTTTTTAGCTTCGATTACACTCGGCAAGTCCAGAAAAAACTCCTTTCCAAATTTCTGTATTTCGTTTTCATTTACTCCATTATCACGGTTAAATTGCAAAAAATTTTAAACCGGCGAAAAAACAAGTCTATTATTCATTATTCACTATACATATCATAAGAACCAGATACCAATAAGCGAAGGAAGCGTAGTTTCCTGCTACCAGATCCCCGCAATTTAAGGGAGTAACACTCCCAATTTAAGGGAGTAACACTCCCGGCAGGTACAACGGCCCTTGCGACAAGAAACTCCCCTCTTCTGCTCGCTTATTAGCAAAATTGAATTATAAGCAGATTATCAAATCAAATTAAAAAGATAGTAAAATAATAAATGACCTTATATGAATGAGTAAATATATACAAATGGTAAAATAGTCCGTAAATATCAATTTATAATTTCACTTATTCTGAAACTGACGGTCACTGCAATCCACTGTAATTTATTCCAAATTTAATCCGGCTTAAATATCAATAGATGTTCACAGGTCAAATGCGAAATGATAACTGGTCAAATGCAAAAAAACAGGTCAAATGCGAAATGATGGTCAAATGCAATATATAGTATTGGTTATTGGAAAGTATACGGACGTTTTCAGGGGGGATTTTTTCTGGTAGTGGGGGGCGGGTTCAGGGGTTATGTTGGAAGATCTTTCCATGGAGGAAGTTTTCATAGGGTAGGGGACATTGCTATAAAGGGGGCGCCAGATTTCCTAGCATTGTTTAAAAAAACGATCAGAAATTAAATAAAAAAAAAAGTTTTTCAACTGAAAGTAAGGAGCAACATCAAAACTAAAATGAACAGAGATTATTACATACCTAATTGGGTTCACCCCCTAGTCAATACCTCGCTCTTTAAGCCAAAGATTTTTCTTTTTTAGTACTTTCATAAGAGCTACTTATTCTAATTAACGGCCTTTGTGATTAAGGGGTCATTTTGAAAGAATTGGAATAAAATTCGAACTTTACCGTAAAGAGCGAGGTATTGACTAGGGTGCGAACCCCCTAATATACGTATAAAAATATCTGAATATAGAATTTCGTTACGTAAGTTAATTCGTAAGTTACTTATATTTATTACTAATAAAAACGTTCGTAAATAAATTTAGACAACTTTCGAGAAAGCCATTTAACCAAAAAAAGTAAAGTTAATATGCAAATTTTGTTTTAATTATTCATGTACGATGAGCCAAAATCAAAACCTGCATTAATTCGAAAAAGTTCAGAAATTAAATTAAAAAAACAAGTTTTTTAACTGAAAGTAAGGAACGACTTTAAAACTTAAGCAAACAGAAATTATTCCGTATATGAAAGGGGCTGTCCCCTCCTCAACGCCTCGCTCTTTACGCTAAAGTAAGACTCTTTCTCACAGCTCTATTTTTTTAAACAATAAAAAACTTTACAGTAAAGAGCGAGGCGTTGAGGAGGGAACAGCCCCTTTCATATACGGCATAATTTATGTTCGTTTTAAGTTTTAATGTCGCTCCTTACTTTCAGTAAAAACTTTTTTTTTTATTTAAATATTAGTAAAGACGGTGGGAGCCTTGAAGATGTTAAATGTAGAATAACGGAGGCTCATGGTGTTTTTCCACAGTTGAAAAATTTTGGAAGAAAAGGAAGATAAGTGTTAACCACTGCGCCAAGATGACAGTCTATTAAAAGTAATTTCTAATCATGGAAAATACATCTTGAACTCTTTTATTTTTTGCGATATTTTATTTCTGTTTCCAGTCATTTATAGTATGAGCATTTATAGTCGCTCTCCATAATCATTTTCAAGGATGGAGAGACCCTTTTAGTAGTGACTACTAGATGCTTATGTTAAACAGAAATACAGCAATGGTAATTCAAAAGGCATTATGTAGTGTTTTTTTTTACCGTTAAATTGAGATGTATCAGATTTATTCTTATAACTTTAACTATTTATAATAAATAAAGTTTTTTTTATAAATAATTAAAAACAAAAATAATATTTATACTAATTAATTATTTCAATTATTTTTCAGTTACAATTTGATAATTGGCCAAGCCATTTATCTGGAAACTCCTTTAGCTCCTGAGATGTCTGTTTTTTTTTTTTTCGTTTTTTTTTCTCTTGAATGGACGAAACAGTTGAAAAATGAAGCTTTACCAAAATCTTTCATTGATAGTAAAGAATCATGCATCAGTGTTTTTCGCTTTCCTGTCAAATATATCTCGTAAGCTTAAGCATTATTTGACCAGTAAAAAAATATTGATTGTTTCAATGATTAATGAGAACCCATATTTCTAATTTATTACTCTAATTCTAATTATATTCTAATATATTACAGGTACGTCTATCGATGCAATAAGAGCTGTTATAAATCAAGGTCGGATATGTGTTCTAAATTTGCATCCTCAAAGTTTGAAACTTCTCAGAACTTCAGATTTGATGCCATATGTGGTGTTCATTGCACCTCCTTCTCTCGAGAAATTACGACAGAAGAGAATTGCCAAGCGGGAACCTGTTAAGGTATGTTCATTATGGTGTGTTAAGGTATGGTATGTAAGGTAAGGCATGTTTAGGTATAGACTGTATTCTGTTGAAGAAAATATTGCTAGAGCTGTTTTGAATTTTATTATCTTATTTGAAAAAATGTTTGAGGGGGGGGGGGTCTAGAATTTAGGACTGTAATCTCAAAGAGAAAGAGAATTTCCAAACAGGAGCCTGTTAAGGTATATTCATAATGGACTATATTCAGTCGAAAAAATATTGAGTTCTACGATTGTGTTATCCTTTTTTTTAAAATGGTTGAGGGGGGGGGGCTTAAATAAGGACTGTAACTTTGAAACGGAATTTGATTCAATATTTTCAGATGAACGTAAGTGTAAACTTGACAAAAGTAAACTGTATCCATACCAATTCGACCCCGATTCCTCCAGCTGCACCCTGAATCTGAGATTGACTAGCATATGTCGTTAATTAATTTATAAGTAAATAAGAATGCCTGTTCTCCGTTTGGTATACTTGGTGCAGAACTACAGCTCTACAAATTTAATGTTTATTTCATTTTTAATAATAAACCTTTTGAAAAAAAAATCCAATCTGCAATTGAGATTGGCGGTGATCTTTAAGAAGAAGCTGAAATGATGCTCCTGTAAGTATGGAGACCTGAAATTATGGTAGGATGGGGCTAAGGGGTTCTAAATAATTTATCTGATCCTCACAAATTTGTATTGACTACGAACAGCTGAAGTAAATGATTCTTCTAAGACGAAAAGATGGTTGCCCTATAAAAGCGGTAAACATGGCTATCTTGGGAGTTGCTGGGTTGATCAATCTTTCATAAATATGTTTCCTGTTTCCATATAAATGTCTAATAATATGGTCTTAGGAACTTCGAATCCACCCTTCAGTCCCAGGTGGGAGGAAGGCCAGACAAGGTGCCAGAGGTCAGATAAGACCGCCACTTTTTGGCTCTGATTTGGCTGAAGTATTAATTGAAGGTAGGCTTGTTTAGCAGAAACCGGATATAGCACAAAATGTTCCACCTCTGAGAAGAAGTTGTATGATCAGCTTTTGAGTATTTAATCTTTATTCATTTTCAAACAGTTCATTGTAATGAACCATAAGTCAAGGGTTATCCTTATTCATAGTAAACGAAACTGAAAAAACGAGAGTTCGGGAGCAACATATGACAAAAGAATCTTCATTTTACGTCGATTCTAAATATTTCAATGTATTAAACCTAAAGGTGACCTTTAGAAGTTATTAGCATGACGCATAATGCCCTTGAAAAGGAGGAAACATCCTTCAATAGTGATGTTAACTAGAATAATAGGTAATTGGGGATTTCTGGATCTTCCTAATAGGGTTTTAAGCCCCTTACTACGAAAATGTCAGTTTTTTTTTTTTTTTTTTTTTTTTTTTTTTTTTTTTTTTTTTTTCATGGATAACCGTAACGAACCAATGGTCCTAAAACTTGAGAAGGAATCTCAAAGAAAATTACGAGAAAATTACGAGTTCTTTTGAATTTTTTAGAGCTAAAGATAATCAGAGGGCAACTGGCTTTCCTCCCATGTCGAGCATAAAAGGGTTTTCAGATTATGCTCTTTTTTTAATTAAAAAAAAAATAGATCCAATGAATGTAGAAGAAACTCTTAAGTCATTTTGTCTTAAAAATAAACTGAACATGTTCATGCGTAACCAAGGATTGGGAGAGAGGGACTGGTGGGCTTCCCCTCTCTTTTGTTCCAGAAGGCCAAAAATGTACAAAAATGTGAAACCAAGTGCTGACATTTGCAGAAAGTTTAATGCTCTTCTGGCATAAAGGCGTTTTAGAACTCCCCCAGGATTTTTTTTAATACTCTCCCCCTGCCTCTTCTTGGAAAGATTTCTTTGTTTTCCCTCCTGCACAGAAATACGGAATGAGATGATAACTACTGCACTTGTTAACAGCTTGTCACAGTGTCGTGCATTCCAAAGCAAATAAAGTTGAGCACCGGCTCCCTCTGTCTTGACCCTCGATTTTGCTTCTTCCCATTAAATTCTCATTTTCATTAAAGTTTTTTCTTCTGAACTCTTTGCGCCTATTCGAGGGTTTCTTTTTTTCCAGTTATAATTATATTATTCAGCTTTTTACCTGATAATTTTTTCCTCGTAGGACGAAGAGTTGAAGGACATTATCGAAAAGGCTCGAGAGATGGAAGAAACTTTTGGACATTATTTTGATTTAGTAATTGTTAATAGTGATGATGACCGGACATATGGCCAGCTATTGCAAGAAGTGAATAGTCTTGAGAGGGAGCCACAGTGGGTCCCCGCCATTTGGCTGAAAGGTGACAGACCTAGTTAATTGTTTTATAATGACAGAGAATTCCCGACTATGCAGAAGACAGTAGATTAATTCCGGTGATATACTTGTCGTCAGTTAAAGCAGACGATATCTGAAGATTTTCTGCCTAGTTAAAGTTTTCTAAAAATTAGAATTGTATATATACGTCCATGTTAGCATTTGTATATTGTGTATATTTAAATTTTAATTAATGTTTGCCTTTTTTGATGTGTTGTAGGATACTCAGTTTGACCAAATCTTCCTAATCTCGGTACTTCGAGATTTTAGAGAAATTAAGTTATATAGTTTGACGCATGGATTCTACCATGAAAAGCAAAAGTTATATTGTTCATTTGATTTTAATTAATCATTTTGAAGGGTGCCTCAGAGAGTCTATGGGTAAGTTTCCCGTGGTGAAATTCTGGATAAAATTTCGAATAAAAAAATATAGATGATGACTAAGCCTGCTTAAGGGAAGTTTCATATGTCTGTTGATTGTGAAAAGTCGCAAATTTTTACAGTTCTTGCCTTTATCGCGCAGGCGAAGGGAAAACAATAGCGAAAGGAATATCCATTCATTTTTAATCATAAGAAAATCAGAAAGTCCAACTTAACGAAGTCTAGAAAGTCCAATTCAAAATTAAATTGCAAGCTTAAAAAACTTTAATTTTTTCTAATATTAAAGTTGAAAATTGTATTAACTTAAAATTGAAGTTCTGGTTTTAGACATAAAAAAACTGTTTTCTAATTTCTCGTGAGATGTCTTTCAAATGAGAGGGAGGGGGATTTAGTCCCTGGCCTCCCTTCATTTGAAAGAATGTAAAAGGAAAACGCATGTATAATAGGTGTGGAGGGAGCTAAAATCTCCCTTCCTATTATACAAATATTTTGAAAGCGAAATAAAGGATTCCATTGAATGGGGTACTTGAACAGATGTTGGAGGGTAGGGATTCACCAACTAAAAATAATACTGATTGGCATTTTTAAATGATGGACTTTCAAAAGCTCGGCATTGGTGAAATAAAGAGAATAATTTTAATAATTATTAAATTTAAGTTAAAAATTAAATTTGACTTAAAAAACGGCTATAAGTGTACGTTTTGTTTTAACTTTTACTAAGTTGCAGTTAATGCTTATTCCACCAAGTATTGAAACATAAAATTGAAGTAAAATTATATCGTGTATCTATTTTATATCGTGTTTTTTTTAAGTTTGAAGTTTTTAAATTGTATTATTGTCTTCCCAATGAGCCCAGTTACAAATTAAGCTAGATTAAATGGACAAATCCTATTTTGGCACTGCTGTAGGATAGGAATCAATTCCAGAATTTAATCATGTTTCTTCTAAATATTTACACGGCGATGCTTATTTTGTAATTTGCCTCAAATTCTGTCAGTTCTTTTTTTTTTTTTTTTTTTAGCTTTTTGATGTTTGTTTTATTATGGTCAACATATTTTGATGAATACCCAATTCTTAAAATGAGTTGATTTTAGATTGGATGCCGCATATCAATCTTTTGCAAAACTTAAAAGGAAGAATATGAAATTTTAGTTTGGGCACTCTTGTGGGACAGGTGAAATTCAATGGAAAAACTTATAAATGTTTTTTCTAAAAATAACGGTCCTTGCAATTTGTAGCTGGGCTAATTATTGCCAGTATTCGAAATTTTAGGCGTCACTTTTTGTAAAAATCATACGGATTTTAATTATTGTTCTGTTCTTTTAATGAGTTATGCTTAGTTTTAAAGTTATTTTTTATATCAATGTTGCCAAGCAAAATCTGTTCACTTACTCTTCATAAAATGACATTAGCTTAATTACATATTTATTTCAGATGTCAGTTCGAATAAGTATACACGTTTGTTGCAGTTGGTTTAGAAAACATAATTCTACCTTTTTAACAAACCGTGCTTGTAAGAATTGAAAACAATGTTCATCTTGTTGAAACACACATTCAAACTTAGAAAGAACGATGAATTCAATAGAATATTACAAATGTTCGTTTATTTCTTTTCCGTCTCCCGTATCAAAAGCGTATATAAAATAACAAACTCTGTACTATCTCTTACCTCTGGGTTGAGTTATCAGAACGCACCCAGTGAGTGTCCCCGAATTTTTCGGGTTGGGCTCTCTGGAATTCCCTCTCCCTCCTCCCAAAAATAAATTGTGAAGGCTTTTATTTAAAATTTTCTGAGTATTCCTGAAAATTTTGGAATAATTTTTAGTCTCCTTGTTTTTAGTAATTACAGTCAAAGAAGAATGCTTTGTGATGATTTTTTGTATTTTTTCCTACAAAACCGCGGAGTCAGTTTTTTTTTTTACTCTGACATGAATTGAAATATCTCCACCTGCAGCGATTTTTTGCTTTAAGAACGAATTAATGAACTAAATATTCTTTTAGTTACGAATCTTAAGTATTACCCTTGGACATCAATATTATAATTACATCTTAAAAGAATTAAACATTAAATTTGCATAAATTGAAAATCGATGAAAGATATTCTTGCTTGCTTCTTTTAAGAACTTTAGTGCATTTAAGACGATGTAGCATACCGCTTAAGTTCTAAGATACTTCGCTAAATTGATTAATTAATTTAATTTCATTAAGTTAATTAATACTCAGCAAACTGAGAATTAACCTCTTTTCAAAATTAGTGAAATATGGCTCGGTTTACATTTAATTTATTTGGGTAATTCACTATCCCCAACGAAAATTGTAAAAACGAGGGATTTCAAGTGAACTTTTTTTTATATTTCCAACACTGCTCCTGGAAATATTATCTGAGATCGAACCCAAATAAAGCAACTTGCAACTTGCATGGACTATTCTTCCTATATTTAGTTTTTACCCCATAAAATATCTCATAGCAGCCTGTGACTCAAAAATGTTACTGTACTTTGAACTCTATTACCCTTTGTTATTATGTTAAATTTAAACATAATAAGATATAATTAGTACGGGCCACACTAACTGAATATGTCAAAATACATTATTAAAAACAGGGAAATTATGTTTTTGTGTAATATTGCATGCAAAGTATGTCTCATGTTAAAATTTCGAAAATAATTATTATACAGATTTACCATACAGCAACTATAATTTGTAATATAACGGCGAGGGGGGGGGGGGCTATATTGAACTTGGAGAGGGGCAGTACCAATGTTAGATAAGTCATTGATGTTACAATAAGCATATATCATATATAATTGCGTGTCATAAATAAAATTTCATAGAAATTATTTTGACAAAACGGTCATTTGAAAGGCCTTCGAGGCATAATTTCGCGCTTCCAAGTATAAATTTAAGTATATTTAACAATAAATTTAGTAATTATTCTAGTAATAAGAATAAGGCGTGAAGATTTGATAATCAGGTACTAGTTGTGAGATTTAGTTGTCCCAAATATTGTGATTGAAGTTAAAGTATAATTAATTAGAAGTAATTTTGTATAGTTAGTTGGGTCTTTTTTTAGACAATCAATCCCGATTTTCTGTTGCTCTTCCTGTTGCTGTTACTTCTTCATTCTGCTATTATCCCTCGCCCCGATTATAAACGAGATTTAGAGAATATTTTTTCTTCTTTTTTTACAAAAACAGGGATTTTTTTTTCATGGAAAAAAATTGGAAAAACTAAAATGCTCCCCTAGATTTTAAATTATACTTTTTTTTATATCTTCTTTAAAAATAAAAAAAGGAAAAATCGTGCCCCATCCCCCCACAACTCCTCTGTTTCATTTTTTCTTATTATTTGCCTGTTTATTAACTGATTTACACCCTTCCTGAACTGTTCCTGTACAATTGTTGAAAATATGTCACAGGTCACATCCTTGTAGTCATTCTACCCAATGCCGCATTGGGAGTCATTCCTTGGAGTCATAGATCACATAGTTGGAGTCATTCTACCCAATGCCGCATTGCCGCAGTAGGTGTTATTAACAAATAGAAATAATTGTGGTATAATTGGTGCTATTTGTTTTATTTTATTTTTGATTTTAGACAATCAATGCCGATTTCTTTGTTACTTCTTTTAATGTCCCGGGGTCTGTTGCTTCTTCATTTTTCTTTTTACCCCCTCGCCCGTGTGATTTCGATTTTTTTTTTTTTATATATATATTATTTCCATGGAAAAAAAAAATCTAAAATGCTTTACTAGATTTTAAAGAATACCTTTTTTTTATTTTATTGAAAAATAATGTGCCCCCTCCCCCTTCTTGTTCGAGAATTGGCGCCTCTTTCTCATTGTTTTCTTCTAATTCACTTTTTTATTTACTGATTTATGCTCTGCCTGAACTCTAAAGAGTGAAGTTTTTTATTTTCATTTTAGACAATCAATCCCGACTTTCTGTTACTGTTCCTGTTGCTGTTTCTTCTTCGTTTCGCCATAATTTAGTGACTTGTTGGTTATACTTTTTTTGTTTCTGACTTTCATGCCTTTAGGAAAGGTTTGCAAGGGAACTGTTTGAATATATTTTAATATAAATATGGACCAATAGTTATTTGTACAGTGTGTTAGTACAAATAAATACAAGAGTATTTGTTGACTATTTAAATGGTGTTCTCTTAAAGTTTGTCAAATAGGGACCTTTTTCGTTCAATCTTTAATTTTATTGCAGTATCTCAGGTCGTTGCTACCACATTTCTGTAAATACTAAGTCCGCATCTAGGGAATGGGGATTACCGAGTTTAAACCCGGTAATCCCCTAGGCATTTTTGGCTTATTGGTATTCAATTGGCCTTTCCCGCATTTTTTCCCGACTTGTAGGAAAGTTACAAAATGCACATAAACAAATTGTTGATGTGTTTGTAAAGTTTTTTTTTTTGTATCCATCTCCCCCTCCGAGCGAAAGTCCCGGATACGTCCATTATAAACACGTCGATTTTTTAAATTATTACGCGGCTTTTGACAGAAATTAGTCGGATTATTATTGTAAAAAGATTATGTCTACCATCTGAAGCAGTATGACTGATTTTGAAAAGCGACTTCAATGTGTTTACTCTAACGACCTCCTTTTCGTAAATGACAAAAAGTCTTTTTTATATCCAACGTAGATTTTCTTTGGGGTATGCAGAGATGTCTTATCCATGCCCCATATTAGAGAATATCCAACTGATTTTGAATGGGTGGTACCCAACCTCCCCCCCCCCCGCAGTACGTTTGTTTGGTTCGCGCAAGAAAAAAACTCCCTCCCAAACGGTTGCCTAGTGACACTTTCGGAGGCAAGAACACTGCTCTGAAACTATCATTTATAGAAAGCTAAGAAAAGTAGTTAAATTTGATTCGGAAGACACTGGATTCGATAGGCCTTTCTGTTTAAGTCTTACGTGACTTTTTTGGGACTTATCTTTTTTTATTTTTTGAGTCATCATTCTTCTAGGGTTGGAGCTCCTTATTTTGAATTTACTCATACATATACAAATACGAATATCTGGTTTATACAATGTAATATTAATTATGAATATCTGGTTACTAAATATTAAATATGAAATTGCTGGCTTATATAGAGCTCGGGGTTTCTGGAAGGGAAACCCTGATTGCGCGACCTCGTAGTGGCGTCAAAGCGGACCTTTCACGAGTTTACCTAACCAGAATTTTGACAGCAAACAGGGCTGCAGGGTGACAATAGGTAAATTTTATAATGGCATAGGACATTTTGTTAATTCTTTAGACGACTTGCGTTCTAAGAGACTGAAGCCGGTAGCAGAGGCGGACTGAGCCGGGGGGTAAGGGGGTAATTGCCCTCAGGGCCGGTCAGTTTTGGGCTGCTTCGGGCCGGTCGTTTATTTTTTTTCTTCGTACAAAAGTGCAGTTGACATAATGTTCAACAAAAATCCGCTTGACAATTTTTCAGGTGTTATTATGCACCTACGTACGGATCTAGCTTAGATACGAGCATCGTGCCCTAGGAAGGAACGGATGCTGCTGTCAAACAGGTTCGTTCGTGGGCTAAAACCTTATAAATATTGCTCGGAGGTTGTTACTTGGCTCGGGGGTTGGATTTTTGTGTATCACTGTGTGCCCGATTCCATTACAAGCAAGTAGGAGAGTCAATACATACTGGAACGTCAAGGTGCTGTGTTGCGAAGTGTTACGTGATAAATTTGTCTCGTTTTTCTAAGTAAAAGGATTTTAACTTTGCAAAAGTAAAATCATTTTGGGTATCACGTTCATCAGTTTTATACTTGTGAGAAGATGGACGAGGTGAATGATGGAAAGGTTAAGATAGGCGCGAAAAAACTGAGACTGAAGCGAAGAAAAGAACTTTCCAAGGCTGGAAAAGACCCAAAACAGAGAAAGTTATCATTTATGCGGAAAACTAAGGTCAGTAAAACTTTGTGTCGCTTTTTTTCAACTTGTGGGCTAGGATTCGTAGTTTTTTTCTAAGTTGGTCTTAGATTCAAAGTTTTTTTCGCATGACTGTCACTGTTGATTACTTAGGGGCAGATCTTGATATATAAAAGTCTGTCAGTCTATTGAGGCTGTGTCCGTTATACCATTTCTTTTCGCCCGATGATCGATCAAATTAGGTGCTTAGGCCACCACAGCTCTGACAGAGCCCCCCCCCCATTCGAGGTCACGAGCGGCTCTTTGCTGTCGTACCTGTTCAAGATTCCAGTGGCAAGGGAATGAACGAACTTCTACAAGCCAAGATCGAAGAGCATGGACTTAAGTACGAAAAGATAGCCGGGGAATCGTTTAAAAGTACTTCTAACATGAGCGGCGAATTTAGCAGATTTTATTCTCGTATTAAAAACCACGTTCCAGATTCGGTTTATATCTGGTGCTACAGTCACGTTCTAAATCTTTGCGTGGTTGATTGTTGCACTGCAACAGAGGCGAGAACTCTCTTTGGTACCATGAACAGAATTTCATGTTTCTTTGCCGAGTTGCACAAACGCATGAGCCTTTGGCGACAATAAGTAGAGAACACAAAAGAAGGAAAGTTGAAGTTGTTTTGTATGGAGTACAAAACAATCCTAACTGCTTATTTGTTTCTCGCTGTATTTGAAGTCATTGGCCCTTTTTAAAGGTATCTCCAGACAAAAGGATTGGACTTTTTGACGGCCTGGAACACGGTTGATAAAGCAAGAAAAGATCCAGGGCCTTCTAGAGACCACTTCCTTGGAGCTTAAAATTAGCTCAGAGCTACCAGCTTGTCGCGTTGCCAAGAAAAAATGCATGCCGGGAGAAACGGCAAAGGATTCTCGACCTGGAGATTCGGAACAAAGATTTTGAGTCGAAGTGTTCAGGTTAGCAATTGACAAAATAACAGAAAAGAAAAATTTGTCTCTGAAAGAAAGATTTTCAGACAATAAACAGCTTGTTTCCGTCGTATATTTCTTGTAGCCCACCACGTTCAGCCTTTTGCGTCGAAATGAAATGCCAAAGTCGACCCTACGAAACGTTGCAGAGATGGTGAAGGTTTTTCATGACGAGCTGAGGTCAGAACTGAAAAGCTTTGCCTCAGTTTATGAAGAAATTGTTAGCACGGTTTGTAAAAATAGCCAGGATAGGCCTGGCGCAGAATATGAGGATGAACTTAGAGCTGAATGTGGAGGGGCTAGTGTGCGAGCTTGCAGTTCGTGCAACAACTGCATAATTTTCGCATAACAGTTACTATTTAAGGCTCAATCGGTGCTCCTCAGCTCACACTTCAGTTTTTCTGGCCTACGAATATCTGTTGACGATTTCGTTTTCTCAAGTCAGCTGTGAAAGATCCTTCTGGAAACTGAACCTCATTAAGACAAGATTAAGAACTACAATACCAGACGATCTCTTGGAAGCATTCATGTGGATGTCATGTGAGCGGGAGCTGCTTGATTCAGTACAGTTTGAAGATGTTTTAGAAGACATGAAAAGAGATTCGAAGACCAACATCGCTTTTGTCAGTGCAGTAGTTTTTTCCTCTTTTACTCCAGTTATTTTGTTTTGTATCTGACCAAAATGTATATTTTGTGTTCTGATGGAAAGTCGAAAAACCCCCAGCGGTGTTAAACATCCTTCTGAAGAGGACAAATACCGTGAATATCCTTTGGCCCAGATTTCCATGATGCGGGGCGAAAGCTGAAAATTTGATGCAGCTGAAAATACGTTGCCGCTCTCCCTTTGAGGGAAAACCTGAGTAAGACCGAGTCTAACTGATTATCAGGGAGATCTGGCACAAAAAATGATTAACGGTATCTGTCCTCTTCCTGCTGTAAGTCTAGTTCTTACTTAGCGGGTAGCACGAATTTGCCTGGCGGCGCAAATTTCGGCGTGAATGACATGGAGTGCGATTTCCACTCATTGTTCAAGGCTCTTTCTGATTAAACACGAAAAAAACAAAACAAATTCCTTGTATAAGGAGGGCCATAGATAGGGCCGCGTAGCCCGAATGCCCCCTTAGCTTTTCGCTCCCAGTTCGCCTCTGGCCGGTAGTACCTCAAACCTTTGGTCGAGGATTTCAAATAGCTTTCAAACATACGTTCATGGAAAATAAAGGAACATTTTCTGCTTTGGAAGGAGCCTATGAGATTCCGAAATAGTGTGAAAAAAACAAAACAAATTCTTAAATCTGTTTGGTTTTAAACATCAAAAGAATTTCTTTGCAGTGGGCATAGGAACGACCTACAGCCTACTATGTACGTCCTGGGACAATATCAAAGAGTAGAAAAATCATGACAGAGGGAGAAAGCCCTATAAGAGGAGAGAAAGCGAAAACTACTCAACTAAAGACGACCAAATGGGTGAAAGCTCCGTAAATCTACCAAGTTTCTGTGCACATGGTGAAAGACGGGTAACTTTCGAAAGGGGCAAATTAAAACGGAAAATATAGCCCCTCGTAATCGTCCTAGTATCATATATCACCAGTGTCATAGGCAGCGCAATCGCACGTAAAGAACGATGTTGGCACAATGTATTATTTTTTATTTTTTTTTCCTTTAGACCAGGGCACTTCGTATTGAAATTTTATAGAAAGGGCTGTCGTAGAAAATTCAAAAAAGAATCATTCGATTGGAAATTGAAACGGCTAGTGCCCTTTTTCCTAGTCGAAAGTGATTGGAGGGCAAGTAACCCCCCTCTCACGCCCACCATTTCCCCAAACATGTTCAAACAAAATTTTGAGATTGCTATTTTGTTTAACTTAGATGAACCGTCCAGAAATAATGTCTTTGAGGATGACAACCCCCTCACAGCAATCAGGGCAGAAGCCTTAATCTATATATTGGGGCATATAAGGTTCATATAGGAAGAGTTGTCGTAGAAACTTCAAAAAGGTCTTATTTGATCGGAAATCGAAAGGGCTAGTACACTTTTTAATAGTCGTAAGTAATTGGAGGACAACTAACCCCCCTGTCACGCCCACCATTCCCCAAACACATCCAATCAAAATTTTGAGGTAGCAATTTTCTTCAACGTAGTTGAAAGTTCTGGAAATTAGGTGTTTGAGGATTACAACCCACTCACAGCCCTCAGGGCAAGGGTTGCCCTGGGGGTATATAAGGTGTTTATAGAAAGCGTTGTAGTAGAAACTCAAAAAGGGCTCATTCGATTTAAAATTGAAAGGGCTAGTGCCCTTTTTAATAGTTGAAAGTGACTGGAAGGCTTGACATTTTTATAGTAAAGATCGATGTGGGTACAATGTATTATTATTATTATTTTTTTTTTTTTTTAGACCAGGGCACTTCGTATCGAAGGAGTTGACGTAGGAACTTCGAAAAGGGCTCATTCGATTGAAAATAGAAAGGGATAATGCCCTTTTTAATAGTCGAAAGTGATTGGAGACCAACTAGTCCCCCTTCCACGCCCACCCTCCCATTTGTCCATTATATTTAAAGACTAAATGTTGCCTTAAGATTAATCAAAATGCCCTGTGTTAATGTTAATTCCCAATAAGGCATTTCAGCAGTAGCCCAAGAACGACTGAGGGTATTATGTTCAAACTTTAGGGGCTACTTTTGCTCTTAAAATTGAACCCAGTCAAAATAACGTAAGTGCATCCAAGCTATCAAAGAAAGTAAACAGATTTTTTTTGCGAATGGTATCAAGTTTTCTATTTCTGGTCAACTAGAGGAGGTATGAAACTAAATTAAACACTAATATGTGTGTCCAGACTTTTAAAAAGGTGTATGTTGTTAAAAATTGCTGAAAAATTTTCTCCAGCATAAAAATTGTAGGCCAAACTATAAAGTCTTAAAAAACGAAAAGATTTCAAGAATTATTTTCTATTTCCCTGAAAAGACTATGTAATATAAAACGAACAGAAATTAATTTAAAAATAACTTTTTCCACAAAGTTTGTCAAAGAAATGTAAAGAACTTCATTAAACCAAAAATGGGCAAAAATAAAATCTAATAATCTACCAAACCTGAAACTACCACAAATTAGCATCGATAAATAAATGAAACTCAAAACGAACAGAAATTACAACAAACAACTGAGTCAAACTCAAAACGAGAAAAAAATAAGATGAATAGGGCTAAAAACCCCTATGCCTTCCCAAGGCCAGAACATAATTTACACTTTACTGAAAAAAAATACAAATGAATGTGCATTGCCAGTTTACTATACATATACTGATATTTGGTAATCAAAATGTTAATATTATTTGATTTATTAAAGATATAAAAGTAAAAACATTTATGTTTTTTCAGTAAAGTGCAAATTATGTTTTGGCCTTGGGGAGGCATAAGGGTTTTTAGCCCTACTCATATTAAGTTTGCTCGTTTTGAGTTTGACTCGGTTAGTTATTGTAATTTCTGTTGGTTTTGGGTTTCATTTATTTATCGACACTGATTTGAGGTAGTTTCAAGCTTGGTAGATTATCTGATCTTATTTTTGCTCATTTTTGGTTTAATGGAGTTCTTTACTTTTCTTTGAAAAACTTATTTTATGGAAAAAGTTTTTTTAATTAATAATGAATGCGGTCATATGAGGAAATATTGTACGCAAAAATTTGAAATCCATGATTTTGTATGTGGAAAAGGTGGTCTTAAGAGTTACACATTCCTTTATAAAAAAAAAAAATCGAGAAATTAAATCTTACAGCTTCTAAGCTAATCTAGTGAGAGGACTCAGATTGGAAAGGAAAATAAAATCTGCCACATTAATTTTTCCATTAAAATCTAGAATTTCCTTCAGAATCTATTCAAGGTAGTAAAAAAATATCGTTTCAATTTCTAGAAAAAACACAGACATAATTTAAATGTATTTTGGGAACTTTAGAAAAGACCTGAAATTATCGATGTTCCCCGAAGTCCAGCTTCAGACGAAGGTAAGTAGAGTTGTTATAGATCCGGTTTGCCATAAAGTTTTATTAACAGTTCAAGGTTCGATTGGATTTATGTAATAAAAAGGGCGATATACAATCTTAAATACACTACTCTGTGCCATTTGACACGTTGAGACCCAGAAACATAAAAGTTCTTTACGAACATGAAGTAGAGCTCTTAGCTCCCTTCCGCCACAGACATGCAGCCACTTCACCTAAATGCCTCCTAAAATCATGAAAGTTGTTGAAACAGATTTTTGAACAAACGAAGGCAGTCCCGTTCCTCATGGTAACTCTGTCACTGTCGCGCCCACAAATGAACTAGCCAGCTATGTGCACTCATTTATCGAGCCCTTTAAGATATTGTCTTTGTGAAAGTTTATTTATCGAAATCAATTGAACTTGAGCTCCAACAACAAAGTCAAAATGTATATTTTTCGATTTTAGACCTGAAATACGCTTTCTCCAACGGCCCCTTACATTCAGAGTGTCAACAATATTCCACTTTCCATTGTCCACATGAAGGCTCAAGTGTCTTTATGACATTCTTATATCCTCCAAAGGTTATGAAATTTGACATCTAGCAGGTATCCAAAGGATATTCTGAAGGCAAAGGAACATCATGTTAAATTAAGGGTCGATAAACTCAAGTCAATTGCATCTTAGTCTTTGTCTTAAGTCTTCTGATCTGAAAGTCTCCCTTCGACTTTTTCTTAAAGCTTGAACTTAATGTATTAAGCGTTTGCTACGATGCTGTTTATATGCTCTTTTGGCAGTGTCGATGTATTTAAATCTTTTGGTTTAGCTTAAAATCCTCCTCAGTTTTTCCTGCCTAAATCCGCCTCAACATGCCCCGAAAGCTCCGACGTCATACCCTTAGCCATCCCTGAGACATTGCAGATATACTCTTTTGACAACCCAGATTGATATAGTATCTTTGAATTGGTCAAATACTCCCTTAACAAGGCCCAAAATTTTTATCTTAATATATTTGGCCTATTTGCAAACCCAGGATCAAACTTGGCCTTCTTTCCCAATGAAAAAACCTATATGGCTATCTCCTAAATGGCTATCTCCCAATTTTAATCAGATGTCTTTGGGGGTTGAGGAGGGGGAGATCTTGGCAGGGGTAAATTAAACTGAGAACCTGCTAGGGGGCCTGCTGTCCTACAGCCTGTTTTGACTCTACAAAGAGCTTTTGTACTTTCAATTTCCAGTCAAATGAGACCCCTTCCAAGAAATGTATGTGACGATTTTTTTCATACGAAGAAATTTGGTGAAAAAACCCTTGCTCAAACCCTTTTCCCCCCCCCCCCCACCTCCTCTGGGATACGACCTTGTAAACTTGTCTAATCCATAGAGATAGACAAGAAATAAAGGCCACATTCTGCAAATTCTTGTCATCAAAGTTTGCAATTACTCTGGAGCGATATTAAATTTTACAGATGGACCAAATAGCAAAAATCTCACTTTGAGCCTATAAAATCTACTATATCCTTTTTTATGGGGGTTGGCTTTCATAATGTCTTATCTGTGAGATATTTTTTCGGTTTCTGA
Organism: Artemia sp. Qi Xiang Cuo; assembly: GCF_049724085.1. NCBI lineage: Eukaryota > Metazoa > Arthropoda > Branchiopoda > Anostraca > Artemiidae > Artemia > Artemia sp. Qi Xiang Cuo. Next base: position 75,454,804 of record NC_142800.1, read on the forward strand.
CTAAAGCTTTCATCTAAAGTTCCCACAATAACAAGTTTTAATGTATTTTTAAGCCACTATTCTTAAGCTTACTAGGACTATAATGAGAGAAAGGTTGAGATGGTTAGGGCACGGTTTGCAGATGAAGGATGATAGATTGCCCTTTTCGGCCAACTCTCTAGGGTTAAACGAAAAGCAGGTCATCCCCAGTTCAAGTGGGAGGATGTCGTAAAGAAATGTTTAAGGGAAATGGGAACTTCCTGAAAGGTTGTAAAAAGGGAGGCTTTGAAAAGATGGGGATGGAGGAGGAGCGTGCGTAGCTATGTTTGCCTCAGGTGGCTTTATGCTGTGGTAAGTTATTAGTAGTAGAAGACTATTTTTTATGATGATTGGATCCAGGTTTCTCCGTGCAAGAGAGGATTTGGTTTCAATTCCAGCTTGATTTGTATTTCAATGATTATGGCTTGTTTAAATTTCAATATTTTATGTATAAGCATTGCCAATTCTCCGCCTGCCATCGCTACAAGTATTGCTAACTACATTTTCCCGTCTTAATACCTTCAAGCAGGAGAGGAAGAAGCAAACGAAAATGAAAGAATTTTAGCATATTCCAGAGTGAAAGTGTATAATGGATCTAAAAGGAGAAGTTAGTCAGAAAATTAAGGTATATTCTTTGAAACTATAGAAAGTACAATGCTTTCTGGTAAATACATACTAAATCATATTATTGTTTTAGGAATAAAGTGAATACACCATTGGATGCCTTTTTTAATGCTGATTATGAATATAGGCTAATAATCATTTCTATCGGAAATGATTTTCAGCCCCCCCCTTTATATACCAATTCAGGGTATATATTTCTACATTAGGGGGGGCAAATTTTTTTTCTGATGTAAATGGGATGTAAGTTTAAACTCTACCACCCCCCCCCCCCCCTAATTTAGAAATAGGTCTATATACCCTGAATTGGCATATATAGGGGGGGGGGGGCAAAAATTCATTTCAGATATAAATGGTTGTTATATTTGTAATCAGCATAAAAAAGGCATTGAATGGTATATTCACTTTAGGCTAGCCTATTTGAAACTCAATAATATGATTTGGTATATATTTACCTGCTTTCTACCTTGGAGTTTAGTTAATTTAGTTGAATAAAACTTTCAGGAATGGACCCAAAATATAGGCCTAAACTAGGCTGCATCATAGCCGACAAAGGTGTAATTTAGTTAGCTCCAACCCTTCCCCTTCAATAGGCACTTCATGTTATCATTTTGGTATTCCTACTCTTTGGAAAGAAATCTAGGTAAAGTTCTATGAAATCATATTATTGAGTTAGGACAAAAGTGAATACACCATTCAATGCCTTTTTTTATCCTGATTATGAATATAGCCTAATAAGCATTTCGGTAAAATTCTAGTTTAGTTACTTTTACCTATCTTGGAAAGGGGTGATGTTAGGAAAATGAAACTTTCAGGGATGAGTCTACAGGCTGCTCCTTCTCCCTCTAGAGGTTCCTGAAATTTGCCTACATGACAGGTCTATGCCTATTGAAATTTTGACAAAAACAATATTTTACCTTAATTTTCAGTTATAAGATTCTTTTTCTCTGGCTTTAGTTCTGAAAATGCAATTCCTATTATTTGAGTAGTATTTTAAGTCATATCAATGTTAGTTTTCAAAATTTAGGAAATGTATTTGCATATCTTTAAAACTCTATAAATCAGGATTGAGCAAAGTTGTGAAGCTGAAAACAATTTTGTTGGACTTCATTTTAAGCAGAAGATCTATATCATAAGGTTTCACTTTTATAACATACAGATTTTTAAAGGTCATCAAAGGTCAGGACCCTCTAGAGGGAGAAGTAGTTGGGGTAGGTACTTCAAAATACCTTCCTGGGACATACTGTAGCCTGTAGATATATCCCTGAAAGTTTCATTTTCCTAACCAAACTCCTTTCCAAGATAGCCAAAAGTAGCTAAAGTAGAATTTTACCAGCATTTCTATTGGAAATGAATTTCAGCCCTCCCTATATAGGCCTATGCCAATTCAGGGTTAGGTTAGGTATAGCCTATATAGGAGGGGGGGCTGAAATTCATTTCCGATAGAAATGCTTATTATATTTGTAATCAGCATGGAAAAGGCATTGAATAGTGTATTCACTTTAGTCCTAACTCAATAATATGATTTTGTAGAACTTTACCAAAATCTAGTAACATTCAGGAAAATAGGATACTTTAAACATTCCAAAGGTAAAATTCTGCTTTAGCTACTTTTGGCTAGGCTATCTTGGAAAGGGGTTAGGTTAGGAAAATGAAACTTCCAGTAATGGGTCTACAGACTAATTTATGGGTAAAATTCTACTTTAGCTACTTTTGACTATCTTAGAAAGGGGTTAGGTTAAGAAAATGAAACTTTCAGGGGTTGGTCTACAGGCTAAAGTATGTCCTGGGAAGGTATTTTGAAATACCTACCTCCATTCCTTCTCTCTCTAGAGGTGACCTTTGATGACCTTTATAATTATGTGTGTTATAGAAATGAAACCTTATAAAACAGATCTTTTGCGTGTATGAAGTACAAAAAAATTGTTTTCAGCTTTACTACCTGGGTCCGTGTCAGTCTATGAGTTTTTAAAGCCATACAAATACCTTACATTTCCTAAATTTTGAAAAAAAACTATTGATATGTCTTAAAATTCTGCTCAAATAGCTGAAATTGCATTTTCAGAGCTAAAGCCAGATAAAAAGAAACTGATAACTGAAAATTAAGATAAAATGTTGTTTTGTCAAAATTTCAATGGGTACAGATCTGTCATGTAGGCAAATTTCATGACCCTCTAGAGGGAGAAGGAGTAGAGGTAGGTACTTCAAAATACCTTCCTGGGACATACTTTAGCCTGTAGACCTATCCCTGAAAGTTTCATTTTCCTAACCTCACCCCTTCCCAAGATAGCCAAAAGTAGCTAAAGTAGAATTTTACCGTTTCTAAACTATTCTATATTCATCCTTTTTTTTTTTTTTTTTCATTTGCATTAACCAAACTTTCATTAGCATTAGCAGTTTATAAAAGAGTGGGTATAATGCACAATTACCCAATGTTTTTTTTTTTTTTTTTTTTTCAAAATTTATGAAATGTAGCCTATTTGCATATCTCTAAAACCTTATAAATTTGTATTGAGCAGAGTTGTGAAGCCAAAAACAATTTTGTTGTTCTTCATTTAATCAGAAGATCTATTTTTCAAAACTTTCACTTTTATAATACATACATTTTTAAAGGTCATCAAAGGTCAGGGCCCTCTAGAGAGAGAAGGAGTAGAGGTAAATACTTCAAAATACCTTCCCAGGGCATACTTTAGCATTTAGACCCATCCCTGAAAGTTTTATTTTCCTAGCCTAACCCCTTTCCAAGATAGCCAAAGTATAATTTTACCCAAAATTCTTACTTTTATCATTCCTAGGCTAAGTGTAGACCATAATTTTTTAGCACTTTAAAGCTATGACTCTTCTGAAAAAAGTATTAATAAAACATAATTAATACCATTAGATTCCTTGGTAAAGTTCTAATTTAGCTACTTTATACTATCTTGGAAAGGGATTAGGTTGGAAAAATGAAACTTTCAGCAATGAATCCAGGAGCACAAACATACTCTGGGAAGGTATTGTTAAGCTTCCATGTTAACTCTTCTGATTTCTAAGTCTTAGAAATTTGCCTACTTGACAGGTCTATAGCCTAAAGCAGTAAATTTTTAATTGTTCATATTATTGACTTACGAATAAAGTAAACATACCACTCGATGCCTTTTTTTATGCTATTTTCAAATATAATAATCATTTTTGTTGGAAATGAATTTTTTCCCACCCCTATATATACCAACTCAGGGTATATATTTGCATGTGGGGGGGGGGGTAGGGGGGAAAGTTTAAACTTACCTCTCATTTACATCATAAATACAATCGAAGTTTGACAAAACATTGTTTACACTAATTTTCAATTATAAGTTTCTTTTTGGCATAAATTTAGGACCAGTACTGGTCAAAAGGAGACATGTTAAGAAAACAATTGTTTTTTCATAATTTGCACAGTTATCCTAGTTAATGTATTATCCAAGGGGAGTACCATTCTCCTGACTATTGTCCTTGTTTTTCCAGTTTTACAATACCATTTTTTGTTGTTTTGTCTTTTCTCCAAGTCTTGAAAATCATTTCAAAACAAACACCCAAGAGCCATCTAGCTAACCTAACCTAAATTTATTAATATAAGTCTATTTATATCTTTTTGGTAGATGGCAGTCTGTTTAACTTTGCTATATAGAATATTTGAAAATGGAAAAATACAATCAAATATGTTTATTTTTCACAATTTTGTTAAAAATAGATGTTCAACAGTGAAAATAGTGGTAATAAAGGTGCTCTCCCTGGAAAATATGTTAACTAGGATTATTGTGCATATTATCTTAAATCCTTAAATTACCTTAAATTGCAGCTTGGAGCAAAATTAAGGATTTTCATCCTTGTAATGCTCCATCATGACTTTAATGGGTTGTTTGCTAAATTTTGGTTGAGGACTCAACAGCTTCCCAGTTGTACAGGAACTCTTGCTGTAGTCATTCTTTGTCTAGATTTTTCTTGAATGCACCTGTTGAATCAGCAGCCACTGTATTTTCAGAGTAGATTCTCCAAGTTTGTTACTTGTTGGCTGAAAAAATGGCTTCTTTCTCAGACTAAGGAGCATTGCTTGAAGATCTTTTTCGAATGACCCTTAGTCACAGAATGTTCTGGGGGAGGGGTAAGGAGATGAGGGAGAACATTTTTGGAAATAATTTTGTGGGTCATTATCATGTGACCATGTTTCCTCCTGTATGCAAGAGTAGGAAGTTTCAAGTGACATAAATGCTCTTCATATGGCATTTGTTTGAGGCCTTTGACCATTTTGGTTGCTCTTTGTTGAACTGTTTCTAGAACTTTTTTGTCCTTCTTGAAATAGGGTGATGCCAGGGACATTCCAACCTCTAGGCATGGGCGAACTACTGCCTTGTAGAGCTTCATAAACACGCTTGGGCGTCTGCTAAAGATAGTTATTTTAATCATTCCAAGAGATTGGAGAGCAGACAATGATACAGATTTTGCATGGGTGCTGAACGTTAGTTGACAATCAACAATGACTCCAAGATCTCTTTCTTCAGAGATTGCAAAAAGGGGGTTACCTTGAAGATGGTGTTGCTGATGTGTGCTATGATTGCCAAAGTGTTATGATTGCTTGACATTTGTCCGTATTGAACGAGAGGAACTATGTATCAGCCTAGGTACCAAGAATGTTAAGTTTATTCTGACTACATTATCAGTAAGAATTTGTGGCTGCTTTACTAACAAGATTTGAATAATCGGCCTAAAGAGTGAGGAGGTTAGATAGAAGAGTAGGTTCGTCATTTATATAGAAACTGAAGCGACTTGGACCAAGAAGGGTCCCCTGAGGAACGCCGCTCAAAACAAGTGTAGACAAGGAGCAATGAGAGACACCTTAAGAGTCATGAACTCTTACAACTTGTGTTCTTTCTGAAAGGAAACTCTGTATCCACTGTTGATGATGTTGATGTTGATGAATAACATCATCAACAGCTGCTGCTTTTAGTTTGGTAATGAGGAATTCATGGCAAACCCTGTCAAATGCTTTTGAGAGGTCCAGGAAATTATGAAGTAAGAATTGTTTTCTTAACATGTCTCCCTATCTTATGACCAGCACTGGTCCTAAAATTTATACTTTCTTTTTCTCTGGTTTTAGTTATAAAATGCAATTCCTGTTATTTGAATAGAATTTTAACCCATAGGCCTATCAATGTTTTTTTCAAAATTTAGGAAATGTATTGGCAGGTTTTTGAACAAACATTTTCATAAAAGGTTTCATTTTCATAACACAGAAATTTATAAAGGTCATCAAAGGTCACTGCTCTCTAGAGGGAGAAGGAGTGGAGGTAGTTACATCAAAATACCTTCCTTTGACATACTTTAGTCAGTAGACCCATCCCTGAAAGTTTCATTTTCCAAAGCTAACACCTTTCCAAGATAACAAAAAGTAGCTAAACTAGAATTTTACCATTTCCTCACCTTGTGCAACTCAAATATCATGGCTGCTTCTCTGACAATACCCCTCCCCCTTAATGGACCCATATATAGCCTAACTCTAGGGTACTGTGTAGGCTATATCAAACTTAAAAAAACATTATAACAACATAATTTTCAGTTTATAGTAGGCCTATGCAGCATATTTCTATTAGTTGGACTAGGCTATTTTGTTTTCCTCTGTTGTTATCCACATTTTTAATCATTTAAAGTAGTCTAGTATTTTTCAATATTTAATCAGGCAAATATGTACAAGTTTTCTTTTACTGATATAGGAGCAAAATGAATGCTAGGCCGGCTCAATGCCTTTTTATTCTCTTCCCAAATATATAATAATCATTTAACTAGCCCCCCCCCCTTTTTGGTGGTTGCCTAAATGCTTTAGGGTACAGACTAGGTTGTACCCTAAAGTTTGTTATAAACTTAAAAACAATCACTTAAACATCCAAATTCTTATTTTATTTATTTTTATTCAACATAGGAGAAAGCCATAGGCTTGTTGCAATGCAAACATAAGAAATGACAGCTTAAACAGCAACACTGCAAAACACAAAACAAAAAATATTCTTTAGTAAAAACAGCTATACAACTAACTAGTACAGAAACTGTTTTCATAGAATTCAGTTTCAGCAATAGCACTCTTAAATGTTTGCACAGAAACTACAGTATCAGGTAAACTATTCCAAAGTTTTGTTGCTTGGTTAATAAAGCTACATTGACCTATTTTCTTGTGCACTCATGGCTGATACAGTTTATACAAGTTTTGCTGAGTGGCTGAAAAATGACTAAGCTGAGTTACTTACTGTACAGTATATAGCCTATTTCTAAATCACACTATCATGTGTACTTATAGCCTATTGTCATCTGTATTCATAAATCACTTTTAAATCACATTGGATGACCAACAGATCTGGAATTCTTTTAGAATCAAATATAGGCTAGAACTAATGACTATTGAAAGATTAAGGAACCCATTAACAAAGAAAACAAGGCATCAATAGATGTAATACAGCAGAGAAATATATTAATTAGGTCTATATGTAGGACCATCAAGAGGGGTAGCATACATTATCATTTAATAAATATATAGGTTACAATATTCCATAACTAGAATAGATACAAGATGTGGACACTAATTAATTCATTTTTTTGCTCTTTGTAAATATAATAATAAAATAAAACTTTTGAAACCCCTGTGTATGGGTAACCACATTGACACTCGAGTTTAACCTGAGCAAATGTAATATCCTGCACCTTGGTCAAAATAACCTTTGTCACAGTTATTATATAAGTTAATGGATTTGCAATTAGATTTGCAATAACTTATTATATAAGTGAATTGATTTGCATTTGCAAGTGAATTGATTATTATATTTGGAAAGAGCATAAAATCAGGTAATATTCTATTGGCAAGTACTAGTAAGCATTTGCAAGAGAGAGGGACATAGCTTTTGAAAAATCAGTATTAAAATCACCATGAATTGTCAACTTTTTGCAAGAAGACCATACTTGGTGCATAGTTTGAAACAGCAATGATCAAGCCAGGTCATATTTCTGAGACAAATTCTTATCACAGTAATCCATCAGCATATACACACATTTAAGTACCATATTACTAGAATCAACTTCAACAACAACAAAAAAACATTAATATCAAGATACACACTAATACGTTTTGTGAACTGCTGTCAGAGGGCCAACCTAGGGCAGATATTGCCAGGGAAATAAAAATTCCTGATTGGTCAAAAGTTTCAACCTTCTTGAATTGTCAGAATTTGGAAGATGTTTAATAATACAAACTATAACAAATACCCTAAAGGCTCACTGTAGAATGCTTAACTTTCCTTTTGCTCCATTAGGATTCAAGCAAAAAATATTAGTCCATTTGCCTGTTTTGGCATATTACTCTGACCTCCTGATGCTTGTTTTTCAGTTCTTTTCACTGAAAGCTGGAGCTGATTTGACTGTATGGTTAGGTTAGGTTTTTTCATAAGTTTAGCAATGGCCATAGTAGGATTGGCTATGCACAGACTGTTGATGAGCTTTTAATTGCATGTCCAAATTGGATATCTCAGTAGATATTTTGCAAAATGGAAGAAAGTGGGGTGGATATGTTCTTGCCCCCAATGGAGAGGCAGTACAGCAGGCAGAGTCATAATCACGTTCACTGATAACCACCAGATAAAAGGGTTTTGAAAAAAGGCAAAGGCAAATCTCACTGCCTCTATCATTAGTTCTCAGTGTAGAATGCTTACATAACAAAATATTAAACATCATTAAATTCTGGAAAAAAGGGAAAATGTTGCACATAAAGAGAAATTTTCCAGAGCTTTGATATGAATTATCCCTATTAATCTTAGCTAATTCCAATAGCTCTTTCACTTTAAATCTCAAAACTAATTCAGTGTTACTAATTAGTTTGTAACATTTAGTCAGAGTAATTAGTTACTAATTGCTCTGACCTCCTGATGCTTGTTTTTCAGTTCTTTTCACTGAAAGCTGGAGCTGATTTGACTGTCACCACAGTTTGTTTACTTGGTAATTAGCTCAGTACAAGGATTCTTGTGGTTGTTACTGGGATTCTTCTGTGTGTGTGTTCACCAGCAAATTTTTAGACTTTGGTTGGTTTGTGCAATTACATGGTAAAAATATTGGCACTTCAAGTATTGTTTTTGTCTTCCCAAGGGCTCAAAGTTCAATAAAGGCTCAATAACCAAGCTGAACTAATTTGCAACAGGAGTACTTCATTTCCACTTTCTGATACTGTTCTTTATCTGGGGTTACCTTATTGTACTTCAGCTCAATATTTGCTAATTTTTGATATTCAAGAACAAATTAGAAAGGCATTTTGCAATTTCATTTATATATTTTATATGCTCTTTGATTTTTAGGGAAATAAATAAATAAATGTTCAAACTTAATACCATACTTAAGTGCTGCTTGCAACTCCTCTTGTGAACCAAAGCTTGGCTGCACAACCAATGACTGATCAAGGTGTCTTGTATCAAGAACACTTGACTGATTTCACAACATTTGATGTATTGTAATCTATCAATGGCTCTGATCCCCAGAAACTCTTTCTTGACTAGTCTTGAATGAATATGGAGATCATTTGGAACCATGGCTGATACTAGAAGTCAAAATTTCATCCTTCATGAGGATAACCCAGGGGTTTCTAGTCAAACCACTTGAATGTGCTAGAAACATTCCACTACATTCAAGATGCCTCATTTTATCAATCTGACATAGCCTTTCAAGAAACTCATGCTTTTTTGGGGCATTGTCAGACTGTAGGGTAGCTGGTATGTCAGATAATACAACTCGGTAGCTCATCAGCTTTGGTTGCAGAGGGGTGGACAAATAATTGGCCTTCTATCACTGTCACAGAGCCTGTAATCTTTTCTTTCATCTAACTGCAGTCATTCAGTCTTGAGGCTATTATAGTATTAGGTTTGTCTGTTAGCATTGGATCATCCAAGGGATCAAATATCATGAAGTGGGTAATTGAATTATGTAGCTGCCCTTTATGTTAAAATATCAAAAATATCATCCATAGATGTAAAAAGGATGTTTAAAAAGAAATCAAAATAAAAAAAACCCAGAGCAATACTTGGAGGGGTAAGCTATATGGTTTCCTTTAAATTCTTATCTTCATCAGAGTTGAACTTTCACAAGTTTAACTAACCAGAACCATGGCTGCAGACAGTACTGCAGGGTGACTTTGAGGAGTGGCACCCCTTAAGAAGATTATAGATCTGTAAACAGCACAGCAATACACTCCATTTTGACTAATGAATGACTAGTTTTGCTTGCTTATTTTCACTGCTGAATATGACAAACCTGCTCAATTTGACAACCCTGACAATATTTGTTATTGCTCTGAAATTTCATAATTGTGAAACAGTCAAAAGAAAAATCTTAAAAAATTGCAGTTGTCAGGTATAAAAAGACCTTGGATGAGTCCTGGGGGGGGGGGACAAAAACAAGTATATTTTAATGTTCTTGATACTTCAGGACTTATCTTGATCCATAATTCTTATATTGAAATAGTTGTATATATATACAACTATTGTATTTTATAACTATATATTTATAACTATGTATTATAACTATTATTTTATAATTATGTATTAACTATGTATTTATAACTATGTATTTTATTGGGAATTATATTCATTTGTGTTGAAGATTCATTTGCATTTTTGTATTATACTAACATTTTGGTATTTAGCAAACTCATGGGAGCACAAAATGTGCTAGATGTTTAAAAACCAAAGAGTCAGGACATAGACAGTAGGTTTCCAGTTAAGAGCTAAAGTGGATGCTTTGACTGAAAAGGTTTGGCAACTCTGCTTAGTTTGAATAGGGCAAAAGAAATATTGCAGGAGAATGTAATCTCTCTTTAAGTAATATATATATATATATATATATATATATATATATATATATATATATATATATATATATATATATATATATATATATATATATATATATATATATATATATATATATATATATATATATATATATATATATATATGTTTATAGAATGTTCACTTACCATTTGACCTATGAACATCTATTGATATTTAAGCCAGATTAAATTTGGAATAAATTACAGTGGATTGCAGTGACCATCAATTTTAAAATAAGTGAAATAATAAATTGATATTTACAGACTATTTTACCATTGGATATATTTACTCACTCATATAAGGTCCTCTATTATTCTACTATCTTTTTAATCTGATTTGATAATCTGATTATAATTCAATTTTGCTAATAAGCGAGCAGAAGAGGGGAGTTTCTTGTTGCAAGGGCTGCTGTACCTGCCGGGAGTGTTACTCCCTTAAATTGTGGGGATTTGGTAGCAAGAAACCACACTTCCTTTGCTTATTGGTATCTGGCTCTTATTGGTATCCAGTTCTTATGATATGTACAGTGAATAATGAATAATGGACTTGTTTTTTTGCCCGTTTAAATTTTTTTGCAATTTAACCGTGATAATGGAGTGAATGAAAATGAAATTTGGAAATTTGGAAAGGAGTTTTTTCTGGACTTGCCGAGTGTAATTGAAGCTAAAAAAAAACTCCTCAGTGACCGTCAGTTTCGAAATAAGTGAAATAATAAATTGATATTTACGGACTATTTTACCATTTGGATATATTTACTCATTCATATAAGGTCATCTATTATTTTACTATCTTTTTAATTTGATTTGATAATCTGATTATAATTCAATTTTGCTAATAAGCGGGCAGAAGAGGGGAGTTTCTTGTCGCAAGGGCCATTGTCCCTGCCAGGAGTGTTACTCCCTTAAACTACGGAGATCTGGTAGCAGGAAACTACGCTTCCTTCTTATTGGTATCTGGTTCTTATGATATGTATAGTGAATAATGAATAATGGACTTGTTTTTCCGCCGGTTTAAATTTTTTTGCAATTTAACCGTGATAATGGAGTGAATGAAAACGAAATACTGAAATTTGGAAAGGAGTTTTTTCTGGACTTGCCAAGTGTAATCGAAGCTAAAAAAAACTCCTCTACAATGCGGCTGTATCTGGGACTGAGCTTCCGAGAAGACAGGGACCGAAGGCTTTGGAAAGCCATCTGAAGGATATGTTAAGTATTTTCGAGAAATGTGACGATTAAGACATAGACCTACCGATGTTTGTAATTCGTTCTTCAAATGATGTGCTTGTCATCCCTGCTTTGGTTTATTCGAGTTTGAACGCAAAATTGAATAGAATGGAACACTTCCTAAAGACTATTTCAAGTAAGTTCGATTCGTATGATAATCACTTTCCACCACTACCTGCCCGTGCGACACCGTCTTCTTCTTCTTCTTCTATTTAACAGCAGGCGGGCTTTTCAGTAACACTATTTAGCCCTTTTCCTTTTGCTTCACTCTGTGGGCTACAGAGCTACTGGCTTGATTGCCTCATATTTATTAGATATATTCAGATATCTTTCAGCAGATCTTTCGACTCTAGGAGTTCAAATATAAGATGATAGATGTCGATTTCTATACTCTGTGTGCAGGTATAGTTGGCTAGGCTCTTGGCTGATAGTGGGATTTTGTGGTGTTTGAAGTATTTTAACAGTTTAGAAAGCAAGGTATGTTGTGCAGACGTCAGCATATTACATTCAAATAGGCAATTGTCAATTGTTTCATTATTCATATTACAATGCATTCAAAGAGGTGACAGTGGAATTGAACCAATTTAATTATAAAGCTTATATGAGAATGCAATGAAATTTAGTCTATTTGTTCCAGAACGAATTCTATGATAAATTTTAGAAAGATACTTATTGGGAAAGGGGGAAAGGATAGGATTAATCTTATTAAAATTAATATCTGATAGCCTCCATCGGTAAATATCTCTAATTGGGATTGGTCTCCCACTTGGCTGGTCAATATTTATAGCATTTTTTGCTATTTCATCAACCTGATGATTACCACTTATGCCAGAGTGGCTAGGAATGTACTGAAAGTAAGTTTTTATGCCACTTGAAGCAAGATTATCAATAATACTGAGACAATGATAAGTGTCAATGTCCAACTTATATTGAGGAGCTGAGGCCAGCAACTCAAGGCTTGATAAAGAGTCGGAATAAATGATAATATTATTCGAATTTTCAATCAAAGATTGGTTTTGCTTAAGGTGTTCTAATGCCATGATTATGGCATTTAACTCAGCAGACATTATACATAAATTATTAAATAATCTCTCGCCCATTGCAATTTTCAGGTGAGGAAGGAAAACACCACTTGCAACCTTCTCATTCATTTTTGACCCATCAACAAATATTTGGAAGTGATTTTTATAGGTAATTGTATTAAGTTCTGCAAATTTTTTCTGGACAAAAGCAATGGGGGTTAAATCTTTATTCCAATTAGAAAATTCAGTATTTATTATGGGAAATGACCAATTCCATGGAAGGGATTGGGGGAAAGTAGGTGCAATAGACTTTTCTGGTACAGGGAACTTCTTTTGAATATTGGCATACTCATCTGCAATACCTCTAGACACGGCTAGATTTCTTAACCAATTATGTAATGTGTGTGAGCTATTTGATTCAATTTTTGTAAGATGTTTTATCAAGAGAAAGCTACGTCTCTCCCTTATTGTTGTTAATCCACTCTCCATAAGCAGAAACTTGGTGCTTGTGGGTTTCCTAAGACCAAATATGAGACGTATTATATCATTTTGTGTTGTTTCAATTTTTTGCATCTGGGTCTTTGCACATGCACCATAGACAATGAGCCCATAGTCAATATGGGGTCTTATATGTGATTTATAAAACTGGAGTAAGGTTTTCTCCTTACAACCCCAGGGTGTGGAAAGAAGTCTTTTTAGTATATTTGCTTTTCTATAACATTTTTTTATTGTTTTTGAAATGTGGAGGTGGAAATTAAGTTTTTGGTCAAGCATGAGACCTAGGTAATTAATATTATTATCTTCTGGAATAGTTGTTTTATTTAGAGTTAGTTTTGCATTAACATGGTTTCGCTTCCTGTGAAATTGGATTATTTTTGACTTGGTGGGTGCAATGGGTAAATCTGAATGTTGAGAGAATTTTTCAAACTGGAAAAGTGACTTTTGCAGATTTGACTGTGCTATCTGAAAGGTGTTGCCAGATGACCATAGCACCAGATCATCAGCATATTGTAGATTCGTGTGGGGTAGGTTCATGTCCCAGAGATATAGGGCAAATAGGAGGCAACTGAGGACTGCTCCCTGAGGTAGGCCTTTGGATATTGTCTTTTGGGGTGAAGAGGCTGAACCAACACAAACAATGAAACTTCGCACTTCTATGAAGGATTTAATAAAGGATACTAGCTTGGGAGGTACTCCAAGGTTTGCAAGTTTATTTAAAAGGATTTGGTGGTTCACATTGTCATATGCTCCTTCAAAATCAAGGAAAGCTGCCACTAGGATATTATTTTTTGAGAAAGATTCATTTATTGCATTTGTTAGCAAAATGAAAGCATCTGTTGAGGAGTGGTATTTCCTGAATCCAGTTTGAGTGTGTGGGATCATGTTATTTTTCTCAACAAACCAGAGGAGTCTGTGATAAATCATTTTCTCCATTATTTTCCCCATCACAGGTGTAATCATTATGGGCCTATAAGACTCAGGGTTATCTTTTGGTTTATTTTTCTTTAGGATTGGTAGGAGGGACGAACATTTCCATATATTGGGGAACCTAGAGGATGCCCAAGCGTGATTATAACAATTTAGCAGTTCTTGTTTGTATGAAGGTGTGAGATTCTTTATCCATGTAGGGTTTATATTGTCATAGCTGCTGCTAGTTTTGGACCTAATATGATGTATTGCATTATTCAATTCCTGGATTGAAAATGGATTAGTTATGTACTCGGATCCTGGGCGTGGTTGGTAACTAGGGTTCATAGGAATTGTGGACAGATTGCTTTGATTATTTGATGTTAGCTTATTAACAAAAAGAGTTGTAAATAGGTTAGCCTTTTCAATATCATTGTCATAATGGGTATTATTATGTATAAGTTCATACAGGAGTGGGTTGGGAGAAGTCTTTTTCCCACATATGTGGCTTATGACTTAACGTATAATTGGCTCATGCGTTTCTCTGGAGAGATTATTTGCAAAATTATTCCAGTATTTACATTTAGAATCTATTATAGTTCCTTTTTAGATTAGATTCTGCTTGTAATTTTTTTAAATATGTAGTAGGTGTTGGTTTTTTTATGAATTCTGTCCTAGCTGCCTTTTTTATCTTCCATTTATTTAGGCACTCATTTGTCCACCATGCTTTAGGAATTTGTTTAGGGAATGTTTTCTTTGGTGTTGTCCTGGGGATAGCATGATTAGCTGTATTTATTAGTAAAGATGTCAAGGCTTCAGCATGTGTGTCAACTGTTGTGTTAGAAATGCATGAACTTTGGGTGAAACTTGTAATTTCATCATTTAGCTTATTTTGGAAAATAGACCAATTTGCTTTAGTGTTGATATATTTGGAAGTATGAGAAGAAGTTTCAGCAGGTTCATTTAGGGAGCAAACTATAGCAAAGTGGTCTGTACACATACTATCTATTTTATTTATGTAAATTTTGTTCAAAAAATTCAAAGACACAATTTGTAGGTCAATTGTGGAGAATTTGGCACTTTTGGGGTTAAAATATGTATTTAGGTTTGGAGGGGTAGCAACAGCTAATTCATTATTATTTGAAATCATATGCTCAATAAATTTACCAGCTTTATTTGCTGGTTTATTCCCCCACAAAAGGCTGTGGGCATTGAAATCACCACAAATAATGATGTTTTTTAACATATTAGAATTATTTATATAATTAAAGAAATCCTTGGCATCTGAAGTTTGGCCATTAGGGTTATAAAAGCTTATTATGTAGGTTTTTAAATTATTCAGCCAAACACTTATACCAATTACATCAACATCATTTTCAAAATCTGGAAAATTGATGCCACAAAATTTTATATTATTATTAACTAATAAAGCTACACCACCTCCTTTTCTCTCTGAAGATCTATCCTTTCTCAGGATAGTGTATCCCAGAGACTTAATTTGTTGATTTTGGGTTAAATGAGTTTCCTGGAGGCAAGCAATATTAATGGGATTATTATTCATACATGATATTAGTTCATTTAGCTTATTTTCTGTGAGTGATCTTACATTCCATTGGAGTATTGATAAATGTTGTGTTGTTGATTTATTCTTCATATGACTGTGTATCAATGTTCAGCTTTGTTAAAAGTAAAGCAAGATCTTTTTTTGCTTGAATGAGCATATCATCTGGGATGTAGATTTTTGCCAATTCTGCAATAATTTTTGTTTTCTGTAGTTGATGTATGTTCATGGCCTGAACTGCATTACAGTTTAGAATGAATAAGCATATATTTGGGGATTGCATTTTTGGTAGTGCATCCTGTTTGTTGGTTAAGGGATTGATTCCAGGTAGTGTTTCTGGTTTGTTTCTTCTTGGGAGGGAGGGCCAGGCTGGCCTCATCTCACTGGAAAACAAGGCTTGCTGGCTTGGTGATTCCTTCTGATAGGGATTTGAGCTAGGGGGCTTAGAAGATGTTGTTTTATATGGGGTGCTTGAAGCATTTGGGGCATTTGACTTGGGGGTTTTGGTTGGTTTCATTACAGGCTTTATTTGGTATTGTTGGGCAGCATTTGCTTCCATTGCTGCAAAGGGGTATGGGATGGCCTTCTCTGTTGATATTTGGAGTGTTAGAGCTCTTTTCTTGTATGCAGGGCATAATGATTTATTTGTAGATTAATGTGGACCTTTGCAATTGATGCATGTAGGCTGGGTGTTTTTGCAAGTTGTCAGCTCTTTAGGATGGAAAGATTTACAATTACTACACTCTTGGAGAATTTCATTGCATTTGTTTGTCGTGTGTCCCAGTTTGAAACACTTCTGACACTGAATAGGCTTAGGTTTGTATTCCTTGTGTGGTTTGATTTGCCCAAATAGGAATAATTTTTCTGGGATATCAATTTTATCCTTTAGTGTGAATAAGAAGGATCTACTAGTTTTTAGGCCAGTAGAGTTAGGTTTTCCAAGTTGGGTAACATCCTCAACTGGGATTGTGTTTCCAGCCCTATCTGAGAGGCCTTCTTTTAATTCCTGAGTAGATATCTCTGGGGGAACATTATAAACTACAATTTTTGTTGGTGATTGTTTTGGGTTCCAATTAGATGCAATAATTGGGATATTCAGACGGGATTTAAGGTTAATTATTGTATCTGCTGATTTCTGATCTTCTAAAGCTATAAGCAGAGATCCATCACGGTTAATGTTAAGAGAGAACATTGATTTTAGCAATTTAAAAATTGCAACTCTTATTGCAGTGATCATTTTTATTTCAAAGGGGGTAGTGGGAGTAATTTTAAGATAAATTCCTAAGTTTTTGGAGAAAGGATCTTGGGCAGGGAGAGGGAAAATGCTTTTAATTGGGGAGATTTTTTTCCTTTTTTTAGAGCTTCTAGAGAGGACCTCTTGAAACCCATTATCATCATTTATGGATGCATTAGGACCTACAGTTATCATTGTCCTATTCTCAGAATTGGAGCTATCATTAGAACTTTCAGATAATGTGCTTGACCAGCCAGGATGGGTATCTTTCACTATGGAATTTGATTTGGGATCTGGGGGGACGTTTTTTTTGGAGGACTTCTGAACATTGCCTATTGGAAAAAGCTTTAAACACAAATATAAAACTAAAATAAGAAGGGAAAATAGATGATATCAAACCGTCTGCACTATACTATGGGAAGGATAAACACCACAGTATAGCCCTGAGGATGACTTGAGCAGGATATGTTTGGTACAACTACTGATTAGAAGCGATAATAATCAAGAAAATATATTTTGATTTTCTTGTACGGTTGCTGTTGTTGTTGATCGTCAACTGACTCTCACACCACTGATGTTGTCTCTAAAGTGCCGCAAACACTAGATGATCCGATGAAACGCAAAGAAGTGCTCGATAAAGTAAGCTGGCATGATGCAGTTACCAAGCTGAGTTTGCGAGGTGACAAATGGCTAATTAATGTTAAAAAATATGCTGCTGAAGAATTCAAAGACTCTATTTCGGTGATTTTAGCAGAATCTCCATCCAAGGTGATGACTAAGCGGTTTTTCGGGACAGTCAGAGGAATATTGAAGGACTTAGACCTCTCATTCCTTCAAGGATATCCAGATGTAGTGGAAGCTATGTGGCTTGGTGACACTGGCACGGTTAAACTTGAGTTTTGTGACTCCATGTCAAAAGCCAAGGCTATGAAAAATGGTGTTAAACGTGGATATAAATACTTATCTATGAAAGAATATCTGTCGGCACCTCGGTGCTGTCTCAAATGCTGTTCGCCAGACCATAAAGTAGCTGATTGTACAAATTAGGTTGCAAAGTGTGCACGCTGTGCAGGTCCTCATATTTCCACCAAGGATTCTCCCTGCCAGCTTGATGGAAGATGTGCCAATTGTGGTGAAAATCATGCCTCCTTTAGTCTTAGATGCAAAGTGCTGAGAGATATCATTGCCAAGAAGAAATGATTGTGCCTGTTTCGATTGTTTCGCTTAATATAAATGGTACTTGTTTAAAAGAGCATATGATTGATGAATTGTGTGACCAGTTGGACATAGTATGCCGTCAAAAACACCTCCTGACTTCTACTAGTATTAACGTGTTAAAAAGAAGTCGTAATTAGTCGCGTTCTACAACTAATTCTGAGGTCGTTTTTGGTAGACCTTCTGGAGGCGTTACGCGCATTGCTAAGAAAAACCCGAGATTGCTCTCTCGATTGTGTTTTCACAGCGATAAGTTCATCCTTGCGGTTTGGTTTGGTGATACTGTGCTGATAAATGTGTATCTACTGTGTAACAAAAAAACTATTTCCGCTTTAAACGCGTATATAAAAGCCTCTGCAAATCTTAAGGCTATTCTTGCATCTGTTGTATTGACTGGTTATGATTTCATAGTGGTTGGTGACTTCAACACAGATATTACAAGTCAGTCAGTTCGATCCGATATAGTCCTTGATGCTTTATCTGCTTATAAAATAGTTAAGAAAAGTGTTGATTAATCATATATTCATCAATCTGGAAGTTTGTCTAATATTGACCATGTAGTTTCCTAGCCAAATATTAATGTATCGACTGTTCCTGTCCATGAAGACGATCGTAATATTGACCACCTCCCGATTTCGTTCTCTGCTTCACTAGTCGCTTTCCGTTCTACTAGACCATTTACACAAAGTTCTAAGTGGTTTTACAGGAATAACTGGAGTAGAGCTAATTTTGCGCTTTATATTACTACGTTGTCCGCGTTATTGGGTTCTATAAAAGTTTCTTACCATTTGCTTCAAGTTACTGACCGTTTTTCAAATGATAAGTAGTCTCTAAATGACTATTATGATAAAATAAATTGGTGCTTAAGACAAGCAGAGGTGACTGCTGTTCCTCTAGAAAAGTGGGGTCTGTCAAGGTGGTGTGCTTTCTTCAACTATTTTTAAGTTATGTATTGCTCCTATCCTTTCATCTTTGCCTTTGACTTTCATTTCTGATGAAATTGATGTCTCGTATCTTGCTTATGCGGACGATGTTCTCCATGTCAGTCGTTCTAGGGCTGGGCTCTCACATTCTGTCAGCTGGATCTCAGACCAGTTCAGATGGATTGGGATTATGTTGAACGTTGATAAGTGGGAATATACTTCATTTAATTCGAGTGCGAGTCTCCCTCTTAACTGCGGTTTTTTCTCTATTCCCTGTGTCTCTTCTTTTCGGTGGCTTGGTCTTCACATTACTAATAATCTCATTACTAATAATCTAATGCAAGAAAAAAGAAAAAAAAAAATCAGATAGAATATTCAAAATTGTTGCAAATAGAGGGAGGTACAATAGAAAAGCGCTTGGGAAATTATATTCTTCATTTTGTGATCATTCTATTCTTTTTTAATCTGGTTTTCTTCCAATTCTGAAGCCTAAAGATCTGAAATCTTTCCGGACTTCTTATTTTAAATTTTCTCGGTTCCTTTTGTGCCTCCCTCCGTGGTTCCGGAACCGGCATCTAATATCGCGATTCGGCCTCCCTTATCTACGGGAAAAGTGACTGTGCCTGCGGAAAAGCTATCGTTATCTGCAGGTCTTGCTGTGCACCATTATTTACGTCGTTTTATGTAAATAATTGTTAAGTGTGTGAGTTTGCTTTTTTTTTTTCGTTTGTTTGTTTTTGTTCTTGATGTACTCCACTTCTTTTTTATAGTGGGTAATAAATAAATTATTATTATTATTATATCTTGCTATTCAGTTTTTGGTAGTAGCAAGCACCAAAATAAAGAAAACAGAATCATGGATGAAAAAATAAGGTTGAAACAAATGACATCCAGTAGGCTCCATAGACTCACCTTTCTTTTTCAAGGTGTGGTAGTGTTCAGGAATCAATAAATTGCTAATGTTTGAGTTTTTTCTGACAAAACTGTTGTGAAATTTAACTAATTAGTTTTGCTTTTATGTTCAAAGTATCCTCAGGCAACACTGATGAGAATGTGATACTGCTTTAAAAACTCTATTAAAACAACTAGAAGAAAAATCTTGGAAAATTATGGTTTCGGGTGTTATTGAACTAAGATGGATCCAAGGGCAAAAAATGTTTTTATTTTGATGTTCTTGGTACTTAAATGCAATTTTATAGGTTGTTTAAATTTGAATAATTGTTACAACACTACACAGTTGAGCATAGCCGATATTATAAAGAAGCATCAGCAATTTCTTCAAGGGTGTGTCAAATACAAAAAGTGCAGTTTGAGATATAAATACCCTGTATTTTTCAGATATCCTTTAGAGCAACCAATGGACAAAATAGGCCTTCTTTGTGCTGGTATAACCGTTGCAATTAAATGTCTATAAATAATGTTATTTTTTGTCCTTGGCATATCCATTTTACAATTCTTGATTTTTAGTTATTGACAAAATGATTTCTAAATTTTGTTATTTTTTTTTAGAGTGCCATAAAGGCAAAACTTGTGGAGCTTGGACAAAATGTTGGTAAGTTTAGTTTGATAGTTCATTTACTTCTACAATAGAGTACTACTACTACTAACAACTCACCACAGTACCAAGTCGCCTGAGGCCAATACAGCTATGTACACTCCTCCTCCATCCCAATATTTCTACAATGTGATATATAAAAAGTTATTATAGAAGCCAACTCTTTTCTCACATGCCTATTTAGTTAATTTATATTGTATGGACAATAGTGGAGAGCAGTCATTTGGTTGACTTAGGTCAGTGACTTGTTTTGTCTAACTCTTGGTCTCTGAATATGAAATAGCCTCAGTTTTCTCTATGACGTAAAGTTTTAAGTTACAGCATACCCTCTTTTTGTCTCAAAATTTATTCATATAAAATGCCCATTTACAGGGAAAAATTACCAAATGTAATGTTAAGAAAGAATAGTTTTATTTTTATGTCTTTAGTTTTCTTATGTATAGTCATACGCAGTTATTACTGAAGACATTAACATTAGAACTCCTTACCTCTAGGTGTTCACAGGATATCAGTGAAGAGTCTTCAATCCACCTTCAGATGAGCAGCAGTGTTGACATATTTAGACTCTGAGATTACATTTGTGGGAATGGCATGCATACCTTGCTTGTATATCCTTTGACGCATATACGTTGGCCTTCTCGATTGTCTCAAGCCCTCTGGTTGCAGCTGGAAAAGCTAGGTTGGCTCTTTCCTGGGTACCACTGTCTTTGTTGTTTGATTACATCAGATACATCTGCCTTGCTTGTGTGTGGGTAAATTTTTCTGTTGAATTAATGCTTAGCATCCTTCAAAGGCAGTTGTATTCATACTAAGTGAAATGTTTTTCCAGTTCAGCATTTGCTCTTAAGTACTTAATTGCATATGTTAGGACTGAGAGAACATTGCTATGGAACGAACGTTGTTTCAGCTGGAGTGAGTATTGGTTGACCTCCAGATGGGTCTAAGTTGTTAGGATGCTTAGCTTGTCATGACCATGCATGTTCTCAGTTCCTTTTCAGGATCCCTGCTGTGTGTGACTGGGCTTTTAATGCATGTGAAATTGATAATTTGTTCTCTGGGTTCAAACACAAGCTGGATTTGTACAAGGGAGTTGGTAGGGGACATTGCTGTGGGTTTAGGGTTGTTAAATGCAGCCCAAATGTGTCTGCTGGTTTATTTAAAGGGCCAGCATCACCTGCCAAATCTAGATCTTGCACAAGTCTGGCCATGATCTTGATCTCAGATCCATCTATTTGTCAAAATGTATTGTCAAATTTTATACAAATCTTGTCATTACTTTGAAGTATCTTGTGCATATAGCTACTACAAGTTAAATTACAACTATTCAAATGGTATTTTTTTTTTAACAAATGGTAAACAAGTATTTACTCAATGACCTACAAATCATGGTGGACTGACTTGCCCTGCTCATCACAGACTATAACTTTGATGTTCATGCTGCAACCAAGTATCTGGTGTTCTCCAAGATGTGCTGGTCAGTTTTTGGCATAATTCTATGCTTGTGTATTTCCTAGAAAGTCTTTGACAATGTTCTTGATTCCCAGCCAATTATTATTTTGAATTTCTGTCACTGTTCCTGAGGCTTGTCTTTAACAAGTCTGTAGACTTTTTTCTGTCCGCTTTTGGAGTTTGGCCCCAATCTAGTCTCTCCAGGGGGAGAGGGCTCCTAAATCCTTGTCATCCAGAGGGATGCCAAAATAGGCTAGTGGATTTCAACCAAACTTGTTGAGAGGAATCAGACAATATCCTAGATTTGTATTTCAGGGTTCAATGACCCATATAATCAGAATTAGAAGGAGGGTTTTCTGCCTTCTAGCCTTAGGATATATACCAAAAGGGTCTCTTTGATGTTCTTGACTCCCAGCCAAGTATTATTCTGAAGTTCTGTAACTGTTCTTGAGGCTTGTCTTTAACAAATCTGTCAACTTTTTTCTGTCAGCTTTCGGATTTTGGGCCCAACCCAGTCTCTCTAGGGGGAGATGACTAAATCCTTGTCATCCAGAGAGATGCCGAAAGACGGTAGTTGATTTCAAACAGACTTGTTGGTGGAATCAGGATCCTAGATGTGTATTTCAGGGTTCAATGACCCATACAATCAGAATTAGAGGGAGGGTTTCCTACCTTCTAGCCTTAGGATATATACCAAAAAAGTCTCTTGGATTTAAGTATTCAAAAAAGAGCAATAAAAATTATGCTTATACATACGATGAAGGTTTGGCTAGACTTGAAGTTACTGCATTGGAATCATGACGTCACATCCTCACCATGAACTTTGGTCACAAGTGCCTTAGTTCTGACTATCATCGACATTTTCTCCCTCCCTTTTAAGAAAATCCCCCAATCCTTCCTAATACAAGACTCAATGCTCGTAGAGCTCCTGATACCCAACTGGACCTGTGCCGCCAAATGTTGACCATGAGGTACAAAAACTCTTTTGTCCCCTATTTTGTTTCCCGTTTTAATAATTGATAGCTTTTGTGCTATTTTAGCCAATAAATCATTTTCTATTCTATTTCAGCCCAACTAGGTCACAAGTAACTATTAATATCCTAGTTATGTCTTTGCAGAACCTGGGACCAATTTGGCACTGGAAGAGAATTAAGAAATTTTCTGAAATCCTTTTGTTATCAGAAGAAAATGGCAGAATTCAACAAAAATTTGGTGAAAGTAAAGATAGGCTCCTTGTTGTGGTTTTCAATTGCTGGTATTTGTTCTGACCTCTGATTGGGAAGAGAGGGGGGGGGGGGGTCAAGATATTGTCTGCTTAACGTCTAGGTGGGATGGTAGAAATAAATAAAACCTGGCCAATAGAAAATTTTATGAGTTGAGCTCGTTTATTTAACAACAACTTTGCAACAAAGAATCTACATCAACATAGTCTCCTCCTTAAGACTCCATGTTATTATTCTGGAAGCCATTCTTGATCTAACCTCTGTGAATGAAGGATTACTTTTTTGTCTCACACATCCAACAATAGGACCTATCAGTCTCAATAGATTATAACATGGAATAACAGATACAATTTAGTTGTAATCTTAGAGAGCTTGAGTCTGATCCAATAGCTTATAGTGTTTTTCTGCTAGGAGCAAGTACAAAACTGAGCTTTTGGATGTTTTTTGCATTTTACTTATGTTTAATTACTGATACAAATAATATTAAACATCAATCTTGTCACTTCTAGAATTAGTCACAGTAGAATAGTGTGACTAATAGAATTAGTGAAACTTAAAAATTAAGTCACAGTAAGTCACGCTTGTCTCACTTGGGCAACACATATCACAAAAATAGGCATAAGGAAATGAGACACAAGAAGAAAAACAAATAATTAACAAAACAAAAGCAGACATGAATAAACATATTTGGACAACCTACAAGATAACAAACTGGTTTTTATACTTATCGAAATAGAAAACGGGTTTTTACAAAGATTTAGCTTAGGAGAGGAGCTGGAAATTATTCATTATTCCAAAGTCCTAATCTTTATAGGTTCACATGCTTATTAATAATACAATTTAGTGATCATATTTAAAGTATTTTTTGTTGCTATTCAAAGATTATTGATAAATGCTTGAAGTTTGAGCTAGTCCTTGTGATATCATCACCAATACCATTTGGTAATTCTCAATGAGCTAAATTGTAATAGCCTCAATAAGTTTACAAAATCAACTTTTTTTTTGTCTTTGAAGTGTAGATGGGCGCCGCCCCACTTATACCTCCATATAAGGGTGACAGATTACCATCTGACAAAAAAAAATATTGTGTCATTTTTTATGCCCCATATTTTAGGTGGCAATTGTTCTCGAAAACTGGATTAACTCCTTGAGGTCAGTTTAGACTGACCTTAAAGGAGAACTTCCTGCTGTTATATGTCCTCTGCATCCAGATTTAATAATGGATAGGGTGGTTGAAGTAAATAGAAAAAAAAGTGCTATGCATCACTTCCTGTGAAGCTGATAGTTTTACCCCACATTCCTCACAATTTAAGCATTCTAAATCAGTTGATCTATCACAATTTAAGTATTCTAAACCAGTTTATCTATCAGAATTTAAGCATTCTAAATAGTTGATCAGTTGATAAAAGTAAATAAAAAGTGCCCATTCAGAAACATCTCATTTGATTCTTGAGTTAAAAAAAATACCTTGTTGTTCTTAAGTTCATAGATATTTTATCGAAATGTTTTATGTGATAATTTCTCCCTAAGAGAAATGGTAAAAAAAAGCTTAAAATTTTATATTAAAATTGATTTTGGTGTCTCTTCAAGGCCTCAACAATTGGCTGTCATGCTAACTTTTTGGTATTAAGGACAGAAAAAAAGCACAAAAAAACAGTGCAATTTATGTTTTTTTGCACTCCTATAATATTTATGTTTTACTGGGTCATTGAAATCGCTCCAGTATAGACTATAGTAAAAAGAAAACAAATATTAATATGTTATTCTAATATTAATTGAATATTTTTTTTTCTTCTCAGATGATGAACTGCCTGATTATATAATGGTTATGATAGCCAATAAGAGGACCAAAACACAGATGGATTCTGATTTAAGTCTTTTTCTTGGATCTCATACAGACCAATTCACTTCATGGCTTCATCAGGTCTTAAATAGACTAAAAGAGGTCACGCTCAGTACCACTAGTAAAGGTAAGCTCCTGATTTTTTTTTCTTATTCTTTTAGTACATATACACAGGGGATATATACAGGGGAGCTTTCCAATCGGTTTTATGAGTGAGGGGTCGTCTACTTTCTGCCCCCAAGTGTACACTTCCGAGTGCTACGCGTGTCACACAGTTCGGCCATGTGCCGGACAGCTCCTGCAATTCTCGGCACACTTTCGTCACGCTTGGAACGCGCCACTTGGTGTACATGATTTGTGAAAGTTGCTGACCCCTAGTTTATGAGAGTATAAGTTTTACTGGCTTTATAAGTGCCATTCTTGGAGCTGCTGAACGAATAGGGCAGAGATTGATTTTGGAGGATGTGGTCGAGCTATGGGAAAGAATACAGAAGAATTAGAAAAAAAATATAGAATTATAATAAAAAAGATAAGAAATCCATACATGAACAAGACCCACAAAGAGAGCCACCTTTTTAAGCCTTCTTTTTTGTGAATGAATATTTTCCAGTTTATGGTTTTGTTAAGTTTATCCTGCTTATGAGCAGGGAATCGATTCGAAAGTTTCAGGAGAAGTTTTTTTTATGACGGGAGGGGGGAAGATTGCAAAGTGAGTTCAAATTTTATGCTGGGAGTGGAATAATTTTTCTCTAATAGAATTGCTGACCGCTCTACTTTTAAAAGGTGACTGACATATTTGCCTTTGGACAGAACGTCAAATCAGACTGTCGAATTTGTCAGATTAGAAGAAAGCTCAAAGAAATAATGTTCAGCTAGTACTCATACTCACTTAATAGTCGTATGAGTGCAGCCACATAGACCTGTATTTTTCACGGAGGGGAAAGCCTTCAAATAAAATTTAGGTGGGGATAGGCTTGAAAAAAGTTTCTTTGTGCCAAAATAAAAACAAAAAACAACCAAAACTTTATAGTTTGTTTAAAATATTGCAACGTTACGTCTTACATCAATGTTTTAAGAAAAAGAGGGAGTAATCCCAATACCTCCTTATGCCCCCTTCCTCGAACAGTGATTTGAGGCATTTCCAAGATTGATTCTAATGTTGAAAGAAACCTGTAATGACTAGTACGAAGGATTTTGATCTTATTGCCATTAAGAAACGCATATGGATCGGCTAGCCTTTCTCTTTTGTATGATATCCTTCATGACGCCATGACACTTAAAACGTGGCGCCTTATGTGCCACAATCAAGCCTGAATAGGCCAGTAGTAGAGCACTTAGCAAATTATTCCTTACGGCAGGACCAGCATGGCGAATAGAAACTAATGATCTAGGGCCAATAACCTCTGGCGTTTCTGTGTCAATGCATAACAAGAGAGGTAATTGGGAAGTATGAAGATAAAGGACAAAAAAGTTAAACAGACAAAAAAGTTTTTTCTACTCTGTTTCAAGTGCTGTGATGACTGAACTCACTTTGATCCGAACAGTTTTTTTTTACTTTTCATTTCATTGTTTTCACTATTATATTACGATACTGAAAAACATTGCAATTTCAACTTAGCTCCTCCTCCGCCCTAATCTATTTAGAGCTTTGCATTTCACTTCCTCCCGTGAAGCTCGTGCTCATTTGTATAGTTTCTTATGGTCTTTTCCCACCTCTTTTGAGGACATCCTGCTCTTTATTTAGCCCCAACTCGATTGCAAAAGGCGAAAATTTCCACCCTATTATCCTTCAAGTGTAAAAAGATACCTAACCGTCTTTCAGTTTCTTTCATTATTGCACTTGTATAAGGACTGCTTTAAGGCAATACAATTGTATTTTGCTCTTCTTTGATTATAGCCCTAGAACTTGGGATCAAGCCACGTTTTTCGTTGAGCTTCTCAACTGGAAACAAACACGCTACCCCTTGACTATTTTACATTTCTCATATACTTTATTCACAGTTAATGGGACTTCTAACATCCTAACCTTACTTCCAGGACTTAACTTCTTAGTATTTCTAAACTTTTATCAAGTGGAAGAAAATATGCTACACCTTGGTTATTCTACTTTTTGGTGCTAGGCGTATTCCTTCCCCCCAGAAAATACCCCCGGGAAATTCACCTGTGGAATATGCCCCCGCCCGCTTCCGTGGAAAATTTTACCCGCATGCAAAACTGAGCAGTTAAAAAGAAAGTATGACAATAAAAATAATAATGCAAAAAGAATCTCAGAATATTCTACCTATATTCCAAAATATATAGAATATCCTTTAATAATTATTTTTGCATTTAATATAAATGAATTTCTTTTTTCGTTGTTTTTTTTTTTGGGGGGGGGGGTGAGTTATCATAGCGGGGTAAGATAAAGGTTAAAGAAAACAATTCAAAGAAATGAAATTAGTGGGAATAGTAGAAGCGTTGCCCTATGATGGATATACACGAAGATAACAGGCTGGGACTAAGACGTACGAATAATTACTTCCGTTAAACAACAACAATTAAAGACATATCTGTGATCTTTCTAATGGGAAAAATGCAAAAGTTCTACATTTTGTAGATAGGTGGTTGAAACCTCCACAGTAGGATTCTTTAATATGCTAAATGTAATGGTGTGATTTTCATTAGGATCACTTGCCTTTTTGGTTTTTTTCCCGATTTTTCGAAAATCCGATAAATTTTTTTGGGCTCGTGGCGTTTGATGTGTAACATTAAACTTAATTGACTTTACATATATGGAATCAGCATAAAAAAAAACAATTATTTATGTCTTAATTATTATCAAAATTCTTTTTCTTGGAGTTTTGGGTACTATTGCCCGGATTCGCTCTTTCCTTGCAGTTCGAACCATTCGATTCTAAGCCATATATTCTACTTGTACTTTTGAATATATATAGAATCTCCATAATCGTTTCTTTTTATTTGTCGTAATTTTCCTTTAGCTGCTCAATTTTACTTATGGGAGAATTTTCCACGGGGGTGATATGTCATACACCCTACTTTTCATCTTTGTTTTATTCACTGTTAGTTCTACTTTCCTAAACTTACTTCTAAAACTTACCTTCCTATTTCTTAAACTTTTAAAACTTACCTTCCTATTTCTTAAACTTTTAAAAGTTACCGAAAGGTTGATGTTGTACCAGAATTTTTTTTTTTTGCACATATACAGAATTTAAGGTTCTAAGCAGAGTATGCTGTGCCTCTACTATTCTACTTTTTACATATAGCCTACCTCATTCAGTGCTATAGTTAGATCTGTAGGCTTTTTGGTGCCTAGAATTCTTTTCTGCTATTCTTTTTTTTATTGTCTATTCATTCTAGGAGAGGCACAATCCAAAGTGAAGAAAAGAAGCCAAGATGAACCAGAATTAGAAACTTTGCATAAAAAGCAAAAAAGAGGTACAGAAGAGAAAAAGAAAGTCAAAGATGACAAAAGAAAGAAGAAAGATGATAAGCTGTTGAAAGACGATTCAAAGAAGAAGAAGCGAAAACATCATGACAAAGAAAAGAAAAGGGAAGATAAAAATGGGAAACAAGACAAAGGAGATAAAAACAAAGGAGAGGTAGTTAAAGTAGATGAAGAAAAAGGGAAACCATTAGATGAAAGTCTTGACAAACAAGAGATATCAGTCAATGAAGTAAAAGGTATTAACTTCCTTTGGCCCCTTTTCATTTGCAGTGAGGGGAAAGTCTAACGAGTACGCAGCTACATAAATAATTTTGCGCAAAAAAAGTTAAATAATGTAATTTGCAGTTTTACTTATCTGTAGAAGTATATCTTCACACAAAGTATCCCCCTTAACTTTTCCCAATAATCCTCACCTAAGAATTACCGCAACATCTAATAGTGTTTAAAATTGATTGCAAAATCCCTTAAACTGACTGAATTACTAAATGTTGTTGTTTCAGGCTGAAAAATTGTCTGAAAGAAGGTTTCCGGTGTTTATGCTTAGGCTTTGACTTAGAATAAAAAGTCTGTCTATGAAACTGATAATCAATAGAATATAAATATATATATATATATATATATATAATATATATATATATATATATATATATATATATATATATATATATATATATATATATATATATATATATATATATATTACGATTCATAACAAGACTTAACTGTAATTTATCAACATCTGAATGTTAATTAAAATCAAAAAATGAAAAAAAAGTTAAGAGTAGAAAAAAATATGTAAAATTAAAAAAGAATGTTTTGCTCCTTTTTCGTAAAACTGAGTGTTCTGTCTTCGGTTAGGAGGTAAGCAAAAAAGAAAAAAAAATGAATACAAGTAATATTTTCATCTAGATTTGTATACAGTAATTCATTTTATAATTTTAATTGGAAACCTAACATTTATTTGTTTTTCCGTTGTTGTTTTCTAAACAAACTTCAGTTTTCTCTCTCATTAAGCTCTCGTACTTTTTTAAGCAAAGATTATCGGAATAAAAATGAATACCACTCCAGCATTTTTTATCAAGAAAAAATTGCTTCTTCTGCGCATGATTGCTAAATAGAAAGTTGTAGTTCGTCAATGTCCTGGAAGAACCAGTAAGAACTATAAAGGAAGCAAAACAGAAAACCCTTGGAAACTTCGAAACCTTTGAAACCCCCCCCCCCCCCTACCATGTACATAGAAAAACTTAAAAATAAAATTACGAGATTAATCTGATGTTAGCACACTTCATATTTTGACTAAGACTGGTTTTTTGTCCGTCAACCTGTTGATGTGTCTTGTAATTGATTTTATTTTCCTCGTTTTATTGCTTTTATTGTGTCACTGTTTTTATTTTCTTCTTGCTGAGAACTACAATTGGTTAGAGATTAGAATATAGCTGCAGATTTCTTCTAACTTGGAATGAGACAAGATGTTTAAAAACAAATCTTTTTCGGATAAGTAAATCCCATATTTCCCCCGTCCCATTCCTCCAGAATGGGTTGTGCCTGCATAACCAACTACGCCTAATAAGGACCCGGTACCGACTTTTAATAGATGCTTTGTAAGGACAAGAATTAAGCCCCCCCCCTGCCTCTTTCTTCCCTATAGAGGCTGGATCTCCCTTGGATTCGCAACTAGGACACTTACTTATACCTTCATCAAGTTTGACCGATATTCTACAATCCAATCTTGGGGATGTCTTAGTGACATGAAATTTTTCTTCAAAGGGGTTGGCAGAAGACGTCGTGGTACTTTCGTTACATGCACGTTTCCTATACGATGTCGTAAACGTCTTTACTTTTCCGAATCTCCTCCTAATTTGAATGATTAAAGTCATTTTCTTAAAATTTCATTTATTATGTGTTTTGAAACGTTTTTTACTCGTATATAGTATGTACGGAATTTGAGTGCTTTTAGGCTTCAAAGTCAAAGAAGCATTACTTTATATATCCTTTCTCCCCAATTTCAGGAAACGTTTATGCAGTTCCCCCAGAATAGCAGCATGTATAAGTGCACACACAGCACTTATTGAATGTGCTGCGCCGACAGTGGCTTTAACAGCCTATGGGTGTCTATGATGTTCCTCTTCCTAAAAAACATGTGTGTTTTATAGCTTGAAACTCATCTCTTTCACGTGCTCTCGCTGGATGATCTTTTCAGTCACAATAATTTTTTTCGTGCTTGTTTAGTGATACAGTACTTTGCTTTTAGAGACAAAAACTGAGGAGTTTGAAAGGAAACCTGAGAATATTAGTCCGCTAAAAGAGCCAGCAGAAGAAGCCTTGCCTGATTATGAAAGTGATGAAGAGATTTTGCAAATCGGACTTGATGAGGAGAAGTCTGATAATTTTACAGGTAACTTTTTATATAATAAGCTATTCATCCGGTCTAAAAACACTAATTAATTCAGAAATTATCAGAAGTTCTTTTACTTCTGTATGTATTCTAGGTGTGTGTATTGGAAGTTATATGAGTCAGCTACTGTTTCCTAGAAAGACAATCTTAATCTGGTGTTCTATTGGGATTCTTAATTTACTATTCCAGCCATCCCTCTAGTGGGGCCTGACACCTGTATTTAGCCCTGATACTCTGAGAAAAGTTTTCTAAAAATAGAAAATTTTGTTTATCTAAAGCTGTAAATTGAAAAATTTGTTTAAAAAAAAAATATTAGTTACTCTAGAGTGTTGTGCTCAAAGATTTAGTTGCACTCAAGTGAAAAAAAAAAAAAAAAAAAAAAAAAAACGGGAAATAACGGAGGAATTTATTCTTTAAGAAGTATTTTTAACGGTCTAAAATTAGATAGTCTCATTATAGCATGACTTTGTAAGCAGTGTCGATGTTGTGAATGTGTTTTCAGAAAAGTCATTGGCAGAAAAAACTACTACCTCTGAAAATGAACTTTTCTAAAACTCTGCCTCTAAATATCAAATCTAGGATTAATCCGTGGGCTAAAAGCAAAATCCCCTCTACCTTGCACACCCCCAACAACAGATCCTGCCCCTACAAAGTCACAGCGAAAAGCAGCAACAATTGGATCTTCTAAAATCTCTGCTGGGTTTAAATGATAAAGTCTGCTTAGCGTCTTTAGTTTTTTCCTTTTTGTTAGTGGTTATGTGCTGCTTTATTTTTATCTACATTGTTTGTAATTTTCAAATTTGTCGAAATTATTCAAAATTATCCATTAGCGTATATCTATTATGCTATTCATCACGTCAAAATCTTGATTTTTAAAATATCGTATTTATATACCTGTATAAAAAGGAGAGGGAGGGGAATCACCAGCTACGAGTTGTTCTTAAGATCCTCTCTTTGAAATGTTGAAAAACAGTTACTTAAATGAACACCTTAACCCACCCTTATGCTCCGTCCCCCTCCCCTCGCCTCCCTAGAGGGGATAAACCTGTTTGTGATCAGGGTTATATTTATTATTTGCGTTCAGTTCTCTCAAATTGAAACTAATGTTCATCATTTCCTTCCGTTGCTCCTAATTATTTTCCGTTGTTTGTATATTTCGCTCCTGCTCAGTCCCTTGCTCTTTACGCTAAAGTCAGCGTAGTGATCGAGTGATTGAGGAGGCGCAAGTCCCTCATATACTGAATGATCTTTATTCGTTTTAAGTTTTAATGTTGCTCCTTGCTTTCAGTTGAAAAAACTTGTTTTTTTTTTAATTTAATCTGAATGCAGGTAAGGTCATAGATTTGACCTTTAGATTTTGTTTGGCGTTTACCATTCCACTAAAATTAAAATCCCTATTTTACCAGCAAAATAGTACTCTAAGCCAGTGGTTTTTAAACTATGTTAAGCGTAAGCTACCCATTTGGGGTACGAAAAATCTTCTAGTGGACACGCGGCCGGCAAAAAAAAAACAACAAATAAACAACCCTTTAACTCTAGGACTGGCAATTTTATTTATGTTTGAGCTATAGTTTACTTAGTACTGGTAACTGAGAAGCGGTAACTAAAATATTTTGTTGGTAAAAAAGGGTACAGTGTCTATATAAGTCTGAGAACCACTGCTCTAAGCAATAAAAAGGTGGCTCATGCCCGGTGCCGCAAATGAAGTAAAACTGGTGTAAAAGGTAAAAATGGTCTCCCCGAAACTATTTGATAATCAGCAAAAACTATTACAACGATTACTTAATTTTAAAGTTTTGACTATAAATCCATGTGTTTTCATTTATGAATTGTGCATAATTACTTCTATTCAATATCAGTCTTTGTAAACCTGGCTTGGGGAGAGCATATGCCCTTTGGAAGAGATGGAACAAAGTTGAATTGTCTTGGTGCAAATATGTCTGTTTGCAAACAAGACTCTCTACTCATGCAAAGAAAAGACTAATTCATACAGAAGAACTTAAGTACTTGTTAAGTACTTGTACTTGAGTGAAGTGTTAAGTACTTAAGTTCTAAGTACTTGTAGAAGTACTTAAGTCGGTGCGCTACCTTAAAGAATCTTCCTATCTTGTCCATTATAAACCGTTTTAGTTTCTATGGCCGAATTATTTAGAATTGATTGGACGGTCTTGCCATAATTTGTACAGCTTGGAGGAGAGATCAGAGTAAATGACAGAAAACTAGAAGCTGACTCATGCTTTCTTGGAAATATTAGAAAAAAATAACTAACCTCACCCGTTTTACCCCGGAGATAGAGATATTCAGTTATAACCAAATTTGTATCATCAGAGAGTGTGAATTTGTTTTTAAATTTAGGAAAGGCAGTCCAAAAAATTTTCTCGCATACCTGCTAGGAAAACTTTAAAATTCAGTTTAAAGGAAATACTATTTGAGCAATTTAGTAGTGTTGGGAGTTCCCTGTAGTACTACCCGCTTTGATTGACAAGCTTGCTGAAAAAAGGACGTAAAATGTCATTATCTTTTCAGTAAAATTTCATTGTTAACCAAAAGATTCTCAACGCTAGATGATGAATAGCCCCCTGGGAGAATTAGCTAATGGACCCTTTGTCTTTATGATGGCAACCCGAAGTTGAGACTCATAAAATAATTTTATGGTATTGTATTCTCAGAAGTACTTCATGCCCAACACATAGTTTATGTATCCATTTTTTGTATTCTAGCACTTGAAACCACGGAAGTTGAAGAGATGGCTCCAGTTTAACCGATTAAAGAATTTATTCAGGCTCCCTCCCCACCGAAACAGCAAGAATTACAAACACGACTCATTAAGCTTAAAAGGTCTGTGATTCCGAAAGCTATGGAGCCCCTGGAGCGTAACCAAACTAATGTGAGTTGCTCCTTTTTTTTCAAGACGCTTAGGTTGGCTTATCACTTTATCGTCTCGTTATTGTCATAGCAAAAGGGTTCTTCTGACGATTTTTATTAGTTCGCATGAAAATGAAAACTTGGTTTTCCCCTGGAGTTTTTTTTTAGGGCTTTAGCAAGAAAAAATCTGTAAAAAAGAAACTATTTCATAGGTAAATGGTATGGGTTGCAAATACTGATATTTGTGTTTAATTTTACAAGATAAAGGAGAAAAAAGCCTGAGCCTTAATGGAGTGGGGAAAATTGTGACATGCTTTTCTGCGAAGTCATAATAAACATGATAATGAGGTTAGGCTGGTAGATACGTAGATTTATTCACCAATAGTTAAAGAAAGTAAAAGATAAATGCGTAATCATATTCTCCCCACAAGGCTCTTGGGCTTGGAGTACAGGGAGGAAAAAATTGATAAAGAGCAACCCAGCCCTGATTGCACCCCGAAAACCAAACCGGAGTGAAGTGCCATGTGTAGTAAACATTACCAACTTCCATTTCCAGCTTATATTATTTTTCCTCCTGGTTTGACGGCAAAAGGTCAGATGGACATAAAAATTACTACTTGTACTTGCAGCTGGACCAGGCTTTTTCCCGTCTCACCATGCAGTTGAAATTCAGATGCTCTGTGGGAATTTGTTTAGCCATAAGCTCCCCGGATGCACCGCAGCTCAGCTTGCAGTCAATCACTGACCCCCGTCAAAACCCAAACCATAAGGTCTCGAACTACTACTACTGCTACTAACAACTCACCGCAACATCAAGCCGCCTGTGGCCAACACAGCTACGCACGCTCCTCCTCCATCCCAATCTATTCAAAGCCTCCCTTTTTACGCCCGCCAACGCGGCTTCCATTTCCTTTAAATATTTCTTTATGACTCTCTATCGCCCCAAACGCGAACGGCATGCTTTCTGCTTAACCTCAGATGGCTGAAAGAAAAGGAGCATATTTGGAAATCTGTCATCCTTCATCGACAAAACGTAGCCTAGCCATCTCAACCTTTCTTTCATTATAGCCCTAGAGAGCGGTATTGAACCACAATTTCCGCACAGCCTATTGTTTGAAATACAGTCAGTCAAACAGGTACCCAGAACAATCCGTTAGTAGTGCCTCCTATAAATGTCATATGAACCATCATCCGCTTGTTGGGACACCCTAGTTTCAAAATTATATGTGACGCCTTTTATCACTGTAGTTTCTTATATTTTAATCTTGGTTTACGGACTTATCTTCCAATTGTTCCAAACTTTTTTTTAACTGTCAAAAGACACCCTGAGTCTTGGCTATTCAACTTTTGACATATTCACTGCTCTCACCATCTTTACTAATAATCACTTAGTTATGGGTGGCTCTGACATTCAAATTACTGGAAAAGAAGCACATGTCAGGAATATACTTAATGATGTATCCATGCTTTTAAGGAATACTAAGATCCCTTTATATTTAGTTAATTGAAGAAAAATTAACAGATAGACTTCGCCTATCGGCTCAGCAGAAAAACTTGCATCACTCAATTTGCCATTTTTGGATATTTATCCCCTTCATATACCGATGGGACGATATGATACATAATAACAATAACACAATATGTACACCAATAACACAATACGTATAACAGTAATATAATATGTAACAATAACCTAACATGAATAATATAATAACAGTTATTTAGTGTTTGAGCTAGAGGAATTGAAACTTTGTGTGAGCCTGATGACTTAAAACTTGTGTTTTTAGGAACAGCTCGTTTGGCATAATTTCTGCCCCATATGCCAATATGTAATGAAATGATATTTCTTTCAATTAAACCCTCTGAAAAATTGACTCTGTCTTTGCTTCCTTCTTCTTCATCCTTCAAGTACAGAATGGAATGAAATTCTTCTTCCTTCTTTTCTACTGATTTAATTTCAAAGCAACAACATGTCTCTCCAGATTTTTCAAAAAAAGAAATAAATTATTTGTCTTCAATTTTTTTTAATCAAATACCTGTTAGAAGTATCAAAGTATGATATAAACAGACAGTTCTTACTAATTTGAATGGTTAGATTTAACCCATTCAATAGCTTCCTAAAAGTACTGAATGACAATTCACATAAGCCCCGAGACGGCCACGAACAGCTAACGCGCCTAATACGCCCCTCCTCCAGCGCTTTATCCAGAGCTCTATTCTCTACTCTCTTGAAGTTCGAAACGAGTGTAAAAAATGGAAATAACATATCACTGCGAGTACACGGTGTACTCTCAGTACACAAATATACAGTGTTGTCAAGTTTTAATGCGACCTTGTTTTAGTATATAATATATCTTATTATCCCATGTGGTCGTTGAAATAAGCCTTCATTCCAAAGATATAACGCCAGCTTCGTCTAAAGTAGCTGTGACTCTAGTTGGTTAGGACCATGCTTCGATTACTTTGATATAATAAGTAATAATAATAAATAATAATTTGATATAATTTAAACAACCTGAAATAAGAAAACTCTGCCTATTCAGAAAATTTTGATTATTTGTATTTTTCTATGCAACCTTACATACTTACTACAAATATATTACTAGACTAGAAATGTTGATAACTTACACCGAAGAACCTGAAATAGTTTTGACTTTGTTTGGGTAGAACAAACATGACTGGGCATTTCACAACCAATTTAGCCTAAAACCTCGGGTAATTCGGCCAAATCTTTTAGCTAAAGCACTAATCTTGGCCTAATCTTTCAAAGCCTGAAACCTTTTCCGGCAATATTGTTGGTCAACATTTATGATCAACAATCTATTCTTTCGAGAACTTGTTTAACAACAATCGTATTGTTGATCAGAATCGTGGATGAAAGCGACTCACAGTTGAAATCGCTGTTTGTTAAACTTAGCCAAATTTGAGGGGGAAATTTCAAGGATGATTATCATTGGGGAACTTTATTTTGTTCTTACAACTTCAGAAGAGAAAAACTTTTTTTCGTCATAAAGGTTGTTATATTGACTTTTAGTTCATCTCTTACCTAAAATGAGACAAGAGAAGGTGATTTCTTCTGAATTAGCCATCCCTTTCTCCCTAAAGGCCCTGAAGAAGTTTCGTTGTATTTAATTGAAACTTTTAGAATTCGATCAGACTGTGAAAAGGTGTATAAACAGAGAAAATTACAGGAGTAGAAATAAGTAAAGTAAAGTTAAAAATAAGTAAAGATAAGGAGTAAAAAGTAACAGTGTTCAATGAATTTTGAAAATATTGCCGTTTATTTCCTACAACAATAATAATAATAATTTGTTTTCTCGCGAAAATACTTGTTGATCCGCAATTGTTGATAAAAAAAAAAAAAAAAT
Organism: Artemia sp. Qi Xiang Cuo; assembly: GCF_049724085.1. Lineage (NCBI taxonomy): Eukaryota > Metazoa > Arthropoda > Branchiopoda > Anostraca > Artemiidae > Artemia > Artemia sp. Qi Xiang Cuo. The sequence goes on from NC_142800.1 coordinate 75,492,043, forward strand.
CATTTTGCAATTATAGGTCGAGATTGTTGATTAGCAACTTGTTCGCCAGAAAAGGCCTCTGCGCATCTTTCTGTGGAGTACAACGAGAAGATTGATTTTGAAGGATTTTGTATCAGTTTTATGAGGCAAAAAATACATTTAATCATTTGATCAAAGATAGATGCTGAGTGTACAAAGAGATCGTTAGCAACCTGATATGTAACACTATTTAATCGTTTTTTACTTTTCATTAGCGAGTTCTTTATTTAATGCCCCCCCCGCCAAGTTTTTAATAGATGGCATTAGGTGTATTCTACCGACAATGAAAAGCCATTAGATATTGCTTAATATAGGATTTTTTGGTGTTCTAATAGCCTCCTTGCCTTGAACTTGTGGTTTATTAAATAAAAGTTCGAATAGGGATGAAGCCTATTATTAGACAGTGATAAATTTCCCAAAAAATATTAGATATTTCGATCACACATGCAGTGACTGTCATCAGTAGTAATACTAAAATGAAACCATAAAAAACAATAATTAATACACAGAATAAAACGGCTACATATTGTTTAATAACCTAGTTTTTTCAAACTGAAACTGGAAACGAGTCTCCTTGACCTTCCTGGTTCCGGAAGCGAGTCTCCTGGACCTTCCTGTTCCTCGTATTACTACTGATGACGGTCACTGCATATGTGACCGCAACATTTAGTATTTTTCGTGAAATTTATCACTGTCAATTAAAAGGATTTATCCCGATTTTAAATTTTTATTTATCGTCATGGAAAGGCAATGTGGTCTTTGAAATTATCTTGGAGTTTTATAAATCACACTTTATTTGCCTTTATTTATTTTTTTCAGTTTCAAACTTGATCCTTTTTTGCTACTTGGCTCTCAAAAATCAATTTGTTTTTCTTTTAACTGGCTCTCACTTTTACTAGCAACATTCTTGAATAAATTGTATTAGATATTACAGGAAGCGGAAAAACCGGCAAAAACAATGGCACGTGTGCGTCCATCCATCATGTCTCGTCTTGGATCAATTGTCCAACCTGATGAAAAGCCGAACCGTATTATCAGACAAAGTACTTCGCCTGAAGGTGTAAGAAAGCCATCGCTTCACTCTGTTCCTAGCAGTATTATCAAAGTGAAGGCCAGGTATTTTATATTATTTTTATGTAATAGAATTCACGATTCCAGGTACGGCAGAAATGCCTTATATGCTTGTTGTAGGCTGAATATAAATATTGAGTCTTTGTTTGGAAGAATCAATAGATAGGTTTGATGAGATAGCTCAAGTGGGATAGCAGCCCCGTTCCAAACATGGGTGCTTTGCTACAGGAAGGTGTTGCTTAAGAATTCCGTTCTAGAGTTTGCTTTCGCACGTGAACAGTAGAGAAAAGAGAAAGCTTCTCAGAAGGAGGCCAGAGTACTTCCTCCTTCTCCAGCTCAGAAGTTTTTTCTCCTTAGAAAGTTTTAGTGGTAACACGGTTAGCGAAAATCAAAATGTCGTTAATTTTTCTACGTGTAGTTCGGGGTATAATTTATAATCCGGGTATAAATTTATTGGCTTTTAAATTTGAATTTGTTTTTTTTTCTTATTTTGTTGATGTTATGATCATTTGAAAAAAAAACTGTAGTCTTTGAAATATCAGCTATGGTAAAATTAAGTTTCGCTTAACTCTCATGTCATGTCTCAAACTGGGGTTATATAGGGGTTAAAGTTGATAAAAAAAACGAAAAGGACAAACGCTTATATGAAGTCAATTATTTCTTAGAGGATATTGCCTTAATAATTAAATTAGAACTGAAAATATTGACATAGAATATTGATGATAGGAAAAAAGAAAAGAAAATTTTCTGTGGATAATAAGAAAAATATTGATGAGAGAATTGGAAATATTAGAAAATGTTAAAACTTTTAATGAGACAGTGACCTTTATAAGAAAAAAAGAACAAAACTATTTTATACAAATAACGAAAAAAGTTTGAATATTTCGGCTTCACATCTGGGGAAAAGGGAAACGGGGAAAAGGAAAAAAACAAGAATTAACTAAACAGTATAAATAACGGGAAAAAGGGAAAAAGACACAAACGGAAAAAAGGGAAAAGATAAAACGAATAAGAATTAGCTAAATAAAATAATGTAACGGGAAAAGGGGAAAGAAGCATAAACGGGAAAAAGGGAAAAGAAGAAAACAAATAAAAATTAGTAAACAAAATAATTTAACGGGAAAAGGGAGAAAAGAAATACAAACGAGAAAAATGGAAAAGAAAAAAACAAACAAGAATTAGCTAAACAAAATAATATAACGAGTAAAAGGGAAAAGAAAAAACGAATGACAATTTTCTAAACAAAATAATATACCGGGAAAAGGGAAAAGAAACATACACGGAAGAAAGGAAAAAAACAAAAACAAATAAGATTTAGCTAAGCAATATAACATAACGGGAAAAAGAGAAAAGAAACGTAAACGGGAAAAAGAGAAAAGAAGAAAACAAATAAGAATTAACTAAACAAAATAATTTAACGGGAAAAAGGGGAAAAGAAGAATAAACGGTAAAAAGAGAAAAGAAAAAAACAAACAAGAATTAGCTAAACAAAATAATATGCACTTATGAGCACGAGAAGAAAAGACAAACGCTATACAAAAAAACAACAAAAAAACAAAAAAAAAAACCAAAGAAACTTGCATTTCATAAACTATAGTTCTTGTTTATAAACAAGCCCAATATAATATAATTCGTGCAACAATATCCGGATATTTACAATTATTTTTACAAAAATACTGTTTGTTTTCTTTAGCTAAGTTGTGTGTATAGTTACAGGTTTTACCCGTTATTTATTATTTTAATTTCGTTTCAATTACATATGAAGTAGCCTATCTGTTTTTACTGGCTAATATGTTTCTTGTACATATAGATAAATTAAAACCTCAAAAAATAATGAAGCATCTATTAATCAATAACTAATGAAAAAATTGGGCTTGTCTGGTATAACAGGTAAGTAAGCTCAATTGGTATACCTACGTAATTGCTTATGTCAATAACTCCCAACCAATCACTAATCTCCAGCTCTGAGAATAATTATGCGGGTTTTCACAACTGGTATCTAAAGCCTGAAGATAACAAACCTTCCGTAGTATGCAGTTGGTATGTTTTTCTAAAAAAATTATATTTGAAATTATTTACTTGAAATATCTAATTAAAAATATTTTAATTACGAATTTTATTCGTACCGTTGTAATGTCTACCCTTGTTTGCTCGGAAAAATTTTCGGGGAAAATCTTTTTTTAAGGTGGGGGGAGGGTAAGATCACCCTAAATTTATGTTGGAGGGAACAGGCAATACGTTCTTGCTGCCATCATACAGGCTTTTTGGCCAATTAATTTTTTCAAATAATAATTTCAATCAATTATAGTTTTTACCAATAATTATTTATTAAGACAGCATTGATTAAGGTAACATTACTCAGGCATCAATTAATAAGACAAATTGATTAATTAATAGTAATTTTTGCCAATATTAAGTACTTGAGGCAATATTCAAAAAGCCAATATGGATTTTGACTCTTTGGCAAAACAAATATAATGAACCTATGACGTAGCTATCTTAGTTTTTAACCTGTTTTACAGGATAGCGATACTAAAAAGAAGTCATTTTTGTTATAATGCTTGATATTTTGCAACATAGTTCTTTTTTTGATAGTTTCGTTCCTATTTTGTAATACCAAACAAATTCGAACTTAAAGGTTTCAATTTCAGGCCGAGACCCATTGCATCTAATCAGGCAACTAAAACGCTCATCATGAAAGCAGTAGTAGACGCCACCAAGTCAATTATTAGTGCCGAAAAAGCAGTTGCCAAACCTGTCAGCACAGACGAAGAAATTAAGGTAGGTCATTATTAGAAATCTTTTTATTAACAAACGTTTTATTAGTTATTGGTAGTAAAGTGTCAAACAATATAACTGTCTTAAACAGTTTCATTTTGTACTTTTTTTTGGGAGGGAGTGGTATGTTTTTTTCACTTTAAAGTGATTTATGAGAAGATCTTTCATCGATTATTGGTATTACTGTGCTATTCGATATAACTGCTATAGGTAGTCTTACTAACTTGTAGATGGGTTTGGTACCTTTCTTTGTGTCTTCTCTGTCAACAGGGAAGGTGACTAAAGAGGGACGTTAAATTCTATTTAAATAGGATTAAGCAGATTATATTAATATATGTATATAATTTCCTATTCGGCAACAGAAATGTAATGTAATTTCGTATTTCTTCATATTTAAATTTGTTGATCCTTTCTACTTTGACACTGTCATTGCTGTTTTGTAGCTTGTATGCTAAGAACTTTCTACTTTGTATGCTGCCGTTGCAGTTTTTTTTAGCTTGGAATTTCAGTATTTGGATACTGAGCACTTTCTAATTTGGATACCGTCGTTGCTGTTTTGTATTTTGGGTACTGAGCTCATGTTTCTGATTTGGATACTGTCGTTGCTGTTTTTGTAGCTTAGATAGCGAGGTATTTCATTTTTCTGATTTGGATACTGTCGTTGCTGTTCTTGTATCTTAGTTACTGAGCACTTGGATACTGAGCTCATTTTTCGGATTTGGATACTGTCATTGCTGTGTTTGTATCTTGGGCACTGAGCACTTGGATACTGAGTTCATTATTCTGATTTGGATACTATCGCTGCTGTTTTTTCTTCTTGGGTACTGAACACTTGGATACTGAGCTCATTTTTCTGATTTGGATACCGTCCATGCTGTTTGTGTATCTTGGGTACTGAGCAGTTGGATTTCATTTCTGATTTGGTTCATTTTACTGATTTGAATACTACCATTGCGGAGTCTCAGTTTAGCTTTCAAGGTGTTAAAACCTCTGTTATAGAAACATTTGGAAAAAAAAGTGGATGTATCGCTTAGCTTTCAGTGAACAGTGATAACAGTTGAACTACATTGTAGACAATAAAGAGCCGTATAGGATGGCACAAAATCCGTCACATTATTCGAATTTATCTGTGTATTAATCACCAGCAAATTGTGAAAACAATCCAGTGAATATTAGCTTCCCAAGGCATGACCATGGTTTTCACTAACCGGGTTTGACTTTCGCTTTCACCAGTGACTATGGCTTCGGGCATTGATACCGGTGGCCAAAATGGCGACGAAAGTTTATGTCCCGTCGATCAACAAAAAAGTGTCGTTGCATTACTGAGACTTCCGAAAGAGGTCTTCGGAAACGTTAAAAAAGTCCCTGGCGGGAAAGACAATGTTAGAGAAATATGCGACCGGATCCTGGTTGTGCACCAGACTGTAATAGAAGAAAATTTGGAACTTCTCCGTAGCGAGAATAAACACATGCAAAAAATTGTTGACTACAGACCGAGTTGCAAGAAATTCGTCAAAGTTCGCCCATCATTCAGAATCGTGCCCCGTCATATGCCAGCGTAGCAAAAGGACCCGAGTCGCATTGTCTGGTCCTCGAACCTATGAACACTACCCTAAAGAACCAAGATGGAAGGAACAGATCTCAGAGAAATCAAAATACTGAACATGTTACCAAAGAGATATCCCAAGTGCTAAAGCGGGATAGCACAAAGTTTGCAGCAAAGAAAATTGTACCGGGACGAGGAGGTAAATATATTCTTGAAATGCAGAGCAAAAATGACTTAGATGGAGCCCTCATCGTTTTAACTGAAAAATCTGAACAATTGCAGTTCAAACCAAAACCAGTCACGAAGCGTCTCCCACGAATGCTAGCAAAAGAAAAACCAGGTTACGTAACACACGAAGAATGTATGAGTTGTGTGATGGATTCAAACCCCTCAGTTAAAGACCTCGTAGCGAAAGGAGAAACCTTCAAGGTTATCAGTGTTGTGGTAAGAGGAACGAGAAAAAACGTAATTATTGAAGTCAGCCCAGTATTACGGAAGGAAATGATTTCAAATCGTGGACTTAAGTTCGGCTTTTTAATGGTTGAATGCGAGGATCACATCAACATCATTCGGTGTACGAAGTGCTGTCTCTATGGACATAAACGTTCGAATTGTAAGGGTGATGTTACGTGCTCATGGTGCATGGTTAACCATGTTTACGAGGACTGTGAAAAACCTTTTACAAGTCGCCCGGTGTGTCGGTCATCCAATAAGAAAAATGTCAAATGTGAGCCACATGCATCCTATGAATTTAAAAAATGTCCAATTGGTCGCGAAATCATGGACCGTCTCAAGAAGAACATTCAGCATAGTTGAATACACAAAATGACTTACTTAGTGCAAACAAACTGACATTTTTTCAGATCAACCTTCAGTACTCTTATAGCGCACTAGTTCAGTTTCAGAAGACAATTTGCGACTTAGAACCAGATGTGGTATTGTTACAGGAGCCGTATGTCAACAAGTTCGGAAAAATAACATGTGTACCAAGTGACTATGCAGTATTTTCGAAGTTTGATTTTGAGTAACGATTCTTCAGTGCTACAGTGTTAGTTAAAAAAGAACTTAAGTCCGATATTCATTATGATGAGTCTACAAACGAGTGTTTCACCGTCTCTATTTATTTGAAGTCAAGAATCATTAGAGTGTCATCAGTATATTGCTCCCCTTCGCTGCAGTCCCTAGATTGTCAGCTGAGTATTTTGGATAGAATGAGTAATTCTTTTTTATGTGATAGGTGGGGATTTTAACGCTAAAAGTCCAATGTGGCTAAATGGTGTTTCTACAGATAATATAGGAAAAAAATTAGAGGATTTTGTAACTTGTAAACAACTTGTAGTTATTAATGATCCTGATTCACCCACATATGATCATTATTATTCTAGCCCAGATGTAACGGTTGCTAATATACAAGTATTGACATATTATCGTCGGCTGGGAGGATGATTGTCGTTTCTCACTCGAGACGAGTTTCAAGAAAAACGCCATTGAAGTTTGAAACGCGATATCTTTTTTATTTAATGACGAAACCGGTATTTTTTTTTTATCTCGATTGTAGTCGCACTCAAGGGCTACAACCTGGGTGAAATTCCGTTCATCTGGATCAACTGGATATTGAGATATTGCTTGTTGAAAAACAGATACGACAAAATGCTCGCGGAAAGGAACTCAGTTTTGCAATCTTTAAATTTTAATCAAATTCGAATATAAAAGCATAAGAAAAACTCAGCACTACTTCGGGTACAAAGAAACATCGTTCCAACGATACTGGACCTATTTTTTTTATTTTTTATCGAAAAATGCTTTGTAGTATGCTTCATTTTCCAGCGGCATGAACTTTAGGACGCTTTTCACGCCCTTGATCTTTTCCTCAGGCAAGGAAGAGATCCTAGGGAGTGGGCCTGGCTCAAGTAACTCCTCAATCACAGTAACTTTGGAGACTTCTCTTCCTTTTTCAACTACTGCAGCCTCGGGTGCAATTTTCACCAGTTCATGTGAGGCAGAGCCAAAATTCTCCTTGTAATACACTATTTTGTGCTCAGTTCAAACGGTGGCCAGTAGAGCAAAACAAAAGCAGATTCAGATTCTACGCAAAATTTTACACTAGATGGCATTCATAACTCAATTTTGGCCGGAGATGCCTAATACGACAATCATCCTCCCAGCCGACGATATATTGAAAATTGGAGAGTCCTACAAGATCCTCTTTCACTGTCAGACCATTTGTACAAGTCTTGATCTTAGTTGTAATGATGAGATTATAGAGAAAAATATGAACCAGCTATATAATTTTAAGAAGACCAATTGGGACGTATTTAGTGCTGTTTTACTGAACCGTATTGATGAAGTTTTGCATGTAATATGGCTCCAGAAGAAGCAATAGATTCAGTCGTTGATCATTTAACTAAATTATTACAGAATGCTATAAACGAATCGACTCCTATGTGTCATAATAATTTTTTAAAAAGATATTGGGGCTGGTGGACATCACAACTAAGTGAACTGAGGAAAGAATATAGACGTAATACGAGAATTTTTAAAATAGTGAGATCGATAGAAAGCGAAATAAATATGAAAAATACTAAAAGTAAGTATAATATGGAAATTTTGAAGGCTAAAAAAGAAGATTGGAGGCGTTTTGTGAAGAAAAAGGGACTACAGATCCGTGGAATACAATTCATAAGATTTGTAGGTTGAAGGGTGGGACTGCAAAGCCTATCCATCAAACAGTTCGTGGTAAGGAACTGTAAGTAAGGAGCGACCCGGCTCAATAGTAACCGAAACTCTAAAAAACGGTATTTCTATACTAATAGATACATCAAAAGAATCAGATTTTAATACTGACTTCAAATATATAAGCTTCATCAAGTTTAGTTCTATCCATCAAAAGCTACGCTCATGAGAAAATTTGGTTGATTCTCAAAAAAAGGGGGAAAGACTCCTAAAAGCTATAGAACCTTAATGAAAATCACACCCTCAGATTCAGCGTATCAGAGAACCGTACGCTAGTGGTTTCAAGCTCCTATCTGCAAAAATGTGGAATTTTGTATTTTTTGCCAGAAGAAAGATCACGGATGCGTGTTTTTTTATTTTTATATATTTTCTTTCCAGGGTTCATCGTATCGACCCAGGGGTTCTAGAATATCATAGGAGGGCTCATTCGAACGGAAATTAAAAGTTTTAATGCCCTTTTTAAGAGACAAAAATAAATGGAGGGCAACTAGGCCTCCTCCCAAGCTCATTTTTTTCCCAAAGTCACCCGATCAAAATTTTGAGGTAGCCATTTTGTTCAGCATGATCGAAAATATAATAAATATGTCTTTTAGGATGACTTAGTACCCCAAAGTCCCCGGGGGAGGGCTGAAAGTTATGAATTTTACCCAATGTTTACATATAGTATTGGTTATTGGGAAGTATACAGACGTTTTCAAGGGGGATTTTTTTCTGGTACTGGGGGTCGGGGGTTACGTGGGAGGATCTTTCCATGGAGGAAGTTTTCATGGGGGGAAGGGACATTGCTATGAAGGGGGCGCCAGATTTCCCAGCATTATTTAAAAAAAAAACGATCAGAAATTAAATAAAAAAAAATAAACAAGTTTTTCAACTGAATGTAAGGAGCAGCATCAAAACTTAAAACGAAGAGAAATTATTAAGTATATGATTGGGTTCGCCCCCTAGTCAATACCTCGCCCTTTAAGCCAAAGATTTTTTAGTACTTTCATAAGAGCTATTTATTCTAAGCCTTTGTGATTAAGGGGTCATTTTTAAAGAATTGGAACACAATTTGTACTTTAGCGTAAAGAGCGAGGTATTGACTAGGGGACGAACCCCCTAATATACGTATTAAAAATATATGGATATAGAAGTTCGTTACGTAAGTTAATTTGTAAGCTACGTATATTTATTACTAATAAAAACGTTCGTAAATAAAATTAAACAGCTTTCGAGAAAGCCATTTAAGCAAATAAAAGTAAAATTAATATGCAAATTTTTTTTAATTATTCATGTACTCTGAGCCAAAATCAAAACCCCCATTAATTCAAAAACGTTCAAAAATTAAATAAAAAAACAAGTTTTTTAACTGAAAGTAAGGAGCAACATTAAAACTTAAAACGAACAGAAATTATTCCGTATGTGAAAGGGGCTGTCCCCTCCTAAACGCCTCGCTCTTTACGCTAAAGTCAGACTGACTCTTTCTCACAACTCTATTTTATAAAACAATAAAAAATTTCAGCGTAAAGAGCGAGGAGTTGAGGAGGGGACGGCCCCTTTCATATACGGAATAATTTCTGTTCGTTTTAAGTTTTAATGTCTCTCCTTACTTTCAGTTAAAAAACTTGTTTTTTTTATTTAATATTAAAAAGAATGCTGGTACTTTTACGAATTCAATAACTGAAGCTGGGGATGTACTTTTGAATAAGTGGTTCACGAAAGGTGAGATATTAGATGATAATAGTTATCATCATACAATTCGACAAGAAGTAAAGCAGATACTAGAAGGAGATGTAGAAAATAGCGAGGATTTTCAGTTTCAAGACCTTTTAGAAATTATCAAAAATTAGAACCAATGAAAGCCCCAGGCCCGGATGGAATCTTAAATTTAATTTTGAAAAAGAATATGAATGTAATTTCGCCAACTCTTTTGAAAATATTAAACGCGTGTTTGAAAGTTTCGTATTTCCCTAAAGAATGGGAAAAGGCTAATGTTATAGTAATAAATAAAAAGGGCAAGAAAAATGACGGTAATGCTCGATAGTCTACTTTCTAATTCAGGAATTTTTTTAAAGAAGTTAATAATAGGTAGACTGAATAATTTAAGTAAAGATAAAATTGGATTTTTGATTATCAGATTGGTTTTTCGACAAATAAAAGTCCGGTAGATGCGACTGATAATTCGGTGACTATGGTTGAAAAAAAAGAAGAAGTTCGTTAGATTGTGTATAGTTTTTATATAAAAGGGGCGTTTGATAAGGCTTGGCACCCAGGAATTATTAAAAAGTTAAAGGAAAAAGAATGCCCTTCTGGCTTAATAAAATTAATACATAGTTATCTATCAGATCGAACAGTTGCATATGAAAATGAAAGCTTACATAAACTAGAAAAGTCATTTCCACAAGATGGAATTCTATCTCCTTTTCTTTGGCTTTTTAATATTCAGGATATTCTTGAAATTAATATAAATGAAAATTGTCTGATTCAAGCATATGGTCATAACATATGTATTATTATTACAGCAAAGAATGTAAGTACACTGGAAAAAGTAGCAAATAGATTTTCGAGAGTTTTGATAAATGGGCAGTAAATAATAAATTAACATTTGACACATCAAAAACAGAGGCTGTTTTATTTTCAAATAGACATAAAATCCCTCATTGTAATTTAGTATTTAGAGGGACGCTATTGAAGTTAATGATAAAGTTCAATATTTGGGAGTAATTTTAGATATGAAACTTCTTTGGACAGAACATATAACATGCAGAATTAATGAAGCTAAGAAATATTCGAGTTGTCTTTTAAGCACGGCAAGGATGACTTGGGCTTAAAGCCGTTCACTCTTAAAAAATTGTATTTGTCAGTAATTGAAAGTACTATTTTGTATGCGGCTCCAGTATGGATTGGGGCATTAAGAAAAAAAAATATACAGACTATTTTACAGTCAGCACAAAGATGTTCAACCCTTAGTATTTCAAAGTAATTTAGAACTGCTCAAAATCATGTTATTATGGCTCTTTCTGGTGTCCTTCCAGTCGGTCTAAGAGCAATAGAACTGGCAGTGATGAGGTTTGTTAAAAAGGGACGTCTCCCTTTTTGGCCAGATATTTTGCAGCCTAGTTTTCTTTTAAATAGATATGCTATTGATCATATTACCGATGAAATAGTTGCTGAGTTGCTAGGAGTTGGGTTTCTGATGGAAAATTATTTGTCACCTTTCCAACTGAATCGTAGTGTTTTAAAGAATAGCTCTACATAAAAAGGGTATGAAATTTTTGAAAATTCTGTCAGTAGTTGGTATATTAGTCTTTTGAGATGTAAAGAAGATTTAATTTGTACGCAAAAACTTGAACCAAGCTATATTTTAACTCAGTTTATAACAGGCCATTCGAAACTGAATTATTTTTGTACATAGAATAGGCACAACTGATAGCCATACGTGTAAATGTGGATGTATGGAAAACTGTGAGCATGTCCTGTATGATTGTCCTTTTTATGTTCGTCAGAGGTTTAATATGATTTTTGAATTTAGAGAACTTAATGTTAGCTTCCTTTCTGATTTAAGTTTGATAATTGGTGATAAAAAATGTTGGAAATATAGTGAACAAATTCCTATATAGCACAAATAGATTTGATGTTTGAGGTTATTGTGAAAGTTTTCTGAGGATGGTTTAGGGAATGGATGGTTTTTATTTATTTTCTATGTATATAATTTTTATTTTTTTTTGTAGTTAGTGTAAGTATTTTAGTGTTTGTGGATAAATGTAGTTATATAGTATTGTAGCGTGAAATACCTGTGTGGTGCAATCACGTAATAAAATCATTCATCATACTACCGTTGCTGTTTTTTCATCTTGGGTACTTAGTACTTGGATACTGAGCTCATTTTTCTGATTTGGATACTGTCGTTGAGTTTTTTGTATCTTGGGCACTAAGCACTTCGATACTGAGTTCATTTTTTTGATGTGGATGCTGTCGTTGCTGTTTTGTATGTTGGATACTGAGCTCATTTTTCTGATTTGGATACCGTCCATGCTGTTTTTGTATCTTGGGTACTGAGCACTTGGATACTGAGTTTATGTTTCTGATTTGGATACTGTCGTTGCTGTCTTTGTATCTTAGATACTGAGTTCATTTTTCTGATTTGGATACTGTCGTTGCTGTTTTTGTATATTGGGTACTGAGCACTTGGATACTGAGTTCATTTTTCTCATTTGAATACTGTCGTTGCTGTTTTTGTATGTTGGATACTGAGCTCATTTTTCTGATTCTGATACCGTCCATGCTGTTTTGGTATTTTGGGTACTGAGCACTTGGTTACTGGGCTCTTTTTTCTGATTTGGATACCGTCGTTGCTGTTTTTATATCTTGGGCACCGAGCACTTGATACTGAGTTCATTTTTCTGATTTGGATAATGTTGTTGCTGTTTTTGTATCTTCGGTACTGATCACTTGGATACTGGGTTCGTTTTTCTGATTTGGATACTGTCGTTGCTGTTTTTGTATATTGGGCACTGAGCACTTGGTTACTGATCTCATTTTTCTGATTTGGATACTGTCGTTTCTGTTTTTTTTTATCTTGGATTCTGAGCTCATGTTTCTGATTTGGATACTGTCGTTGCTGTTTTTTAATATTGGGCACTTAACACTTGGGTACTGAGCTCATTTTTCTGATTTGGATACTGTCGTTGCTGTTTTTGTATCTTTGCTACTGAGCTCATTTTTCTGATTTGGATACTGTCGTTGCTGTTTTTGTATCTTGGGTACTGAGCACTTGGATACTGAGTTCATTTTTCTCATTTGAATACTGTCGTTGCTGTTTTTGTATCTTGGATACTGAGCTCATTTTTCTGTTTCTGATACCGTCCATGCTGTTTTGGTATTTTGGGTACTGAGCCCTGGGATACTGGGCTCTTTTTTCTGATTTGGATACTGTCGTTGCTGTTTTTATATCGTGGGTACTGAGCACTGGGATACTGAGTTCATTTTTCTCATTTGAATACTGTCGTTGATGTTTTTATATCGTGGGCACTGAGCACTTGATACTGAGTTCAATTTTCTGATTTGTATACTGTCGTTGCTGTTTTTTTATCTTGGATACTGAGCTAATTTTTCTGATTTGGATACTGTCGTTGCTGTTTTTGTATCTTGGGTACTGAGCACTGGGATACTGAGTTCATTTTTCTGATTTGAATACTGTCGTTGCTGTTTTTATATCGTGGGCACTGAGCACTTGATACTGAGTTCATTTTTCTGATTTGGATACTGTCGTTGCTGTTTTTGTATCTTGGGCACTGAGCACTTGGTTACTGAGCTCATTTTTCTGATTTGGATACTGTCGTTGCTGTTTTTTTTTTATCTTGGATACTGAGCTCATGTTTCTGATTTGGGTACTGTCGTTGCTGTTTTTTCATCTTGGGTACTTAGCACTTGGATACTGAGCTCATTTTTCTGATTTGGATACTGTCGTTGCTGTTTTTGTATCTTGGTTACTGAGCTCGTTTTTCTTATTTGGATACTGTCGTGGCTGTTTTTGTATATTGGGTACAGAGCGCGGGGATACTGAGTTCATTTTTATGATTTGAATACTGTCGTTGCTGTTTTTGTATCTTGGTTACTGAGCTCGTTTTTCTTATTTGGATACAGTCGTTGGTGTTTTTTTATCTTGGGTACTGAGCGCTTGGATACTGAGTTCATTTTTCTGATTTGGATACTGTCGTTGCCGCTTTTTTTTCTTGGTTACCTAGCACATGGATACCGAGCACTTTCTACATTGCATACTGTCGTTGCTGTTCTTGTATCTCATTGTTCCAGTATTTTTCCTTATTTTTGTATATATTGTAATGCTCGTGTTGGTTCAAAGCTATTTCAGGGATAAGTACGGTCTTCTTTTTCTATGTTTTTCTTTGAAGCATAATTCATTATTGGATTGGAATGTATGTAATGGGTGATTAGTATTTTCATGTCTGAAAATACACTATTTAAAGTTTAACAGCAAAACGCTCTAAAATCTGTTAAATTTAAATAGGTATCAATGAAATTGTTGCCACTACCTTGGCTATTTTGAGTTTGGTTGATTTTAAATTAGACATTCAATAAAAAAAACAATATATTGTTTTTTTGCCTTGTTTTTTTCTCTCTTTATTGCCTTATGTGCCCACTAAAATGCCGGAAAATGGAGTCAAAGCAAAAGGGTGATATCAGATAAATACCTGAAATTCAATTAAAAACCTGTTTTGAACTAATATGCTTCTACACTAAATGGGGTCTAAGTAAAAGTTTTGGGGACATTTCGCTTTGGGGTGGAATGCTCTTGCAGTAGGTAGCTTTTACGGGTGGTATTAGTGAGATTAATTGGCACTCTGGCGGGATTTCTAAGATCATGTAAGAACGCAATATTTTTGTGTGGACTCACCCCAAATCTAGAGGGTGGCTTAGTTTCTCCCCCTTTGATTTTGAAAAGTACCACTTTTGTACCTTCATTTAAAAGTAATCGATTAAGTCTTGTCCCCGAGATTTTGAAAAGTAATTTTTTTGTATCTATAAAAAGACAAAAAGCGTCCCCCCCCCCCTAGATTTTCGTGGAGCCACTTTTTTTAGAAGCCATTTGTACAAAACTTTAAGGTTTGACTCAACGTTGTAATAGTCATTTTGATGAAAAACTACCTTTTTTATCTTAATAAATAATGACAAAGCAATAAAAAAATGAAAAAAAAGAAAAACAAAGCAAAAGAAAAATGCTCCCTCGCCCCTATATTTTTGTGAATTGAAGGGATTTTATACAAGAATTTGGATTCTGAAGTTGGATCCAAGTTTGTAATAGTTATGGGTTAAAAAATCACAACACCTTGAGAAAGGTATTCACAAGGGAAGTATTCAAAGTCTAATTACTAAAAATTGAAACTTTAAAAAGCCAAAATTAAAACCTTCCCCTCTCTCCCTATGTTTTTGCGAATTGACACCACAGTTTTTACAAGCGATTTAAAAATAAATGGGAAGTTGGACCTAAATTTGTAATATTTACGTTTCATCACACAAGTGTATACATATAACTCGTATTTACATTGAATTTGTTTTTTATTAATATTTTTTAGAAGCCTCGCAGTATCAAAGATAGGCTTGGCTATCGAATTCAGAGTCGTGAAACGAATCAAATTCAAGACAATGATGTTATTGATATTCGTACTGAGGAGAGGCAGAACAAAATGAAGGAAATCTTCAGAAAGATCAAATCTCAACTACCAACTGGAAAGAGTGAATCACAAGTAGTCGTTAATTTGTATAATAGTGACCTGTCTGACCTACCTAAGGTTTTACAGGTAAGATTCATCAGTTTTAGAAAGCTGAAGCAGAATTTTTTTCGTTACGGTAAATGGGATTTAGTATTTAAATAATAAATAGTAATAATAAAAAAAAACTTCTTTTCAAAATAGAGTAAAAAGTAGACTTTTTTTTCAAGAGTCTACGAGTACAAGTGAAAACGAGGGTTGCCAAACGGATTGGGCTCTACGTAACATAGATAACGAAGTGATCTAAATTATAATTGCGTAAACGAAAAAAGTCGGCGAGGCGTGGAAAACGAGTTAAAAGTATTTGAAGAGTGAGTTTCAGACAGTTGGATTTTGAATTCTATTTTGAGTTTTTTTTAAATTTTATCTTCTCTAAGATTCGAACCTAAATCATCACGGCCACAGGCAAGGATTCATACCGCTTCGCTATCAAGTCCAGTAATTGTGACAGACAAACGAAAATTTGATTTTGAGGCCTTCAATGTGCTGTTTATCCAGCATTATTGATTTTCAGTCTTTGTAATTCAATCGTAATATATTTTATGAATTCTTACATTTAATTTTCTACGATTTGCTTAAGATAACTAATATTTATTAGGATTGCTAAGTTTAGTCGTTTTTTTTTTATTTTGCCGAATTTATAATTTTTCATGAAATATGTTTGATAACCTATGGTAGTACAGTGAATTGTTTCACTGCTTGGAAACACGGGCTCAGGATTCAATTCCTGCTGTCGTAAGCTTAAGTTACAGGTACCCATTCCTATAAAAAAAGACCCAGTAACTGAAAGATTGATTCAACGCCCTATTAGGTATGAACAAAGTTCTAAAGCTGCCAGTAGCCGAATTCGCCAGAATTCCAAAAGCTGCCGACACTTTAGCAGTATAACTTGTGTTTTGACAGCTTTTCTTGAGCAAAAATTATTTTTATGTGTAAATATGGTATTTTCTGACAAAATTTGTCAACAAACTTGAAAACTGCCCAGTAGCATTGCTACTTTGCTACCCCACTTTTTCCATGGCGGTGCCCTATACACCAGCAATGGTTCTAGAGGATCTATCTGAGCCCTGAATATCTAAAGTGCCATTGGACTTCCTTGTATAATACTAATAAATAAAAGAATAAATAAAAATAAAGTTTGTAAAACAGTAGCAGGTAATTACAGTATTTCAGCTGCTCACAAATATCAGTCTTGGCGAGTTCAACTAATTATTTTAATAGGAAAAGAGACCTATATTTTTTTATGTGAAAGGCTGAATAATGGAGCAAAATCTTTCCAAAAATCTGGAAGTAGGCTCGGTTTGGATTCCGATCTTTTGAAACTAAATGTTTTTCACGATTCTCTTTTATCGTCCCATCCCTACTGATTATAACCAAGATAACGCCCGTGCTAAGCCGAATCAGCCAGAATTTATGATGCCAGAAAATCAATGCTTGTTTATTGACTGAAAGGTTTGACACTTCTAGGAAAGAGATTTGGCCTGAAACTTGATATTTTTGCATATTTTAAACTTGTGTCAGTTTTCATGTAATTTTTTAGGGGTGGAGGGGGGGGGGGGGTTCAAATTCTCTAGAGGAATCTACCTTTTGTATAGGTACGGTCCGTCTAGATTATATGTGACTGAGGTTTCTTAATATTGTCGGGAGGGATGGATGACGTTAGTCGTATCATTTGTAGTATTTACACTGCGGAAACTATTTAATTGATAAGACTTTGCTTTGATGTTGACAAAGCAGTTGTACCCAAGTCTTGGCTTTGACTCTCTACCTACCGAAAATTTTGATTTGGGAGGGGGGCGGGTGAATGAAAGAAATACAAAGACGGGTAAATTGTTTGAAAAATACCAAATTTGACAAGGATTTTGACATTTTAGGGAAGACCAGTCCCAGAAAATACATCCTAGCTCAATGAATAATTTCTTCCTTTAGGATGAAGACATGGAGTACGAAATTGAATATGAGGAAGAAGAAACAGAAGATATGGAAGAAACAATAGTGGAAGAAACAATAGAAGAAGAGTTGGTGACATCTCCTGTTCCAGCGGCCAAAGTAGAGCCTGTTGTCCCTAAAGTTAATGAACGATGTAGAAATTGGCCCTGGTGCACCTATGGAAAGGAATGTCGCTATATTCACCCCTCAAAGGCCTGCATGTAAGCTTGTTTTTCTTTTTTGTAATATAATTTAGGAGAGGGGCAAAATTGGGTTTAGGAGGGGAAGACCTAAAATGATGAGACCTAAAATTTTGTGAAAGACATAAGTTGATGGCCTGACAACACCTACTCAAATGCGCATTTTAAAGTTAGAAGTTCATAATTCTTCAAGGCTTGTTTATTGAATATTAGGATGTATAATTAATATTATTAATAAGCAAAAGTTTTCTGCAGAATTTAGGACAAATTTTCAAACTGTGAGATACCTAAAAAAAAAGATGTACTTTCATAGGCATGGTGTAAACACGATATCTTTTAGTGAATACTATATAATAGAACTTTAGTCGGATCAAATTCTATAGGATTAGCGACAATTCTAAAAGGATTAAAAATAAAAAGGCCTCGGGTGCTGATACTGTGTTAAATAAATTTTTCACGATTAATAATTGAGAAGTGCCTGAGTTATCAAACACCTTTGGTCTTCAGTTTTGTAGATTAAGAGCAAGCGTTCGACTCTGTTGATAGAAGAGCTTTAGCGAGGGTCTTATCCTTGTATGATATACCAGACAAATGCATCAAAGTGATTATTGCTTTTGACGAAAATAACACTGCAGCGGTTAAGGTAGGAAATGAGATTAGCAGCTGGTTTCGTATTAAATCAGGAGTTGAGGAGGGTTTTGTTCTATCCTCCTTTGTATGGATCCTTTTGATGGACTTTGTCTTACGGAGCACAGGAAAGGCAATGGGAGACACGGAATCAAATTGGGAGGAAAACTTTCTTGTACTTAGATTATGCTGATGATTTAAGCATCCTAGATGAAAGTGTGAGAAAAACGAATCAATGTTTTGGGGTTTTGCGAGTTCATGGTGCTAGAATATTCTGAAAATTAAAGTTAAGAAGACTAAGTCGCTAAGGCTAGGAATAAGTGAAGATGAAAAGGTTTTGTTGGGTAACGAAAAGATTGATCATGTGGACAGCTTCACTTACCTTGGTAGTATCATAGGCAGCGCAATAGCGCTGCCTAAGTAAAGAACGATGTTAGCACAATGTATAATGTATTATTTATTTTTTGGTTTTAGACCAGGGCACTTCGTATCGAAGGAGTTGTCGTAGAAACTTCGAAAATCGCTCATTCAATTGGAAATTGGAGTGGCTTGTGCCCTTTTTAATAGTCGAAAGTGATTGGAAGGCAACTAATACCCCTTCCATGCCCAACATTTCCCCAAACACATCCAATCAAAATTTAGAGATAGCCATTTCGTTCAGCGTAGTTGATTTTTAGATAGAAATTATGTTTTTGAGGAGGACACTCCCCAACAGTCCTTAGCGCAAGGGTTGTAAGTTTTATGCCCTGGGGCATATAAAATTTTTATAGAAAGGGTTGTCGTAGAAACTTCAAAAAATGCTCATTCGATTGGACATTCAAAGGGCTAGGGCTCTTTTTAATGGTCGAAAGTGATTAGAGGGCAACTAACCCCCTCTCACGCCCACCTTTTCCCAGAACACATCCAATCAAAATTTTGAGATAGCCATTTCGTTCAACGTAGTTAAATGTTCTGGAAATTAGCTCTTTGAGGATGACAACCCACCACAGCCCTCAGGGCAAGGGTTATAAGTTATCCCCTGGGGGCATGCAAGGTTATCATAGAAAGGGTTGTCGTAGAAACATCAAAAGGGCCTCATTAAATGAGAATTTGAAAGAACTAGTGCCCTTTTTAATAGTCATAAGTGACTGGAGGGCAACTAACTCCCTTCCCAAACCCATCATTTCTCCAAGAACATCCCATCAAAATTTTGAGATCGCCATTTTGTTCAATGTTGATGAAAGTCCTGGAAATTAGGTCTTTGAGGATGAAATTCCTCTCAGAGCCCTCAGGCAAAGGGTTATAAGTTATACCCTGGGGGCATATAAGGTTTTTATTGAAAGTTTTGTCATAGAATTTTGAAAAAGGGCACATTCAATTGAAAATTCAAAGGGCTAGTGCCCTTTTTAATAGTCCAAAGTGATTGGAGGGCAACTAAACCCCCTCTCACGCCCACCTTTTCCCCAAACACATACAATCAAAATATTTAGATATCCATTTTGTTCAAAGTAGTTGAAAGTTTTGGAAATTAGGTCTTTCAGGACGACAACCTCTCCCCCCCCCCCACAGCCCTCTGCGCAAGGGTTATAAGTTATGCCCTGGGGGTATATAAGGTTTTTTTATAGAAAGCATTGTCGTAGAAACTTCAAAAAGGGATCATTCCATTGGAAATTGGAATGGCTAGTGGCCTTTTTAATAGTCGAAAGTAATTGGAGGGCAACTAACCCCCCCCCCCCTCTTACGCCAACCATTTTCCGAAACACATACAATCAAAATTTTGAGATACCCATTTTTTTCAACGTTGTTGAAAGTTCTGGAAATTAGGTCTTTGAGGATGAAAACCCCCACATCCCTCAGGGCAAGGGTTGTGCCCTGGGGGCATATGAGGCTTTTATAGAAAGCGTTGTCGTAAAACTTCAAAAAGGGCTCACACGACTGAAAATTGAAAGGGCTAGTGTTCATTTTAATAGTTGAAAGTAATTGGAAGGCAACTACTCTCTCGTCCACCATTTCCCCGAACACATCCAATCAAAATTTTGAGATAGCCATTTTGTTCAACGTAGTCAAATGTTCTGGAAATTAGGTCTTTTAGGATGACAACCCCCTTAGAGCCCTCAGGGCAAGGGTTGTAAGTTATACACTTGGTGTATATAATGTTTTTATAGAAAGGGTTGTCTTAGAAACTTTAAAATGTGCTCACTCAGTCGGAAATTTAAAGGGCTAGTGCCCTTTTTAATAGTCGAAAGTGAAAGTAGAGCAACTAAGCCCCCTCGCACGCCCACCATTTCCTCAAACACATTCAATTAAAATCTTGAGATAGCCATTTTGTTCATTTGAAAGTTCTGGAAATTAGGTTTTTGAGGATGACAACCCCCCCCCTCCCCCAAACACCTCAGGGCAAGTGTTATCAGTTATGCCCTGGGGGTATATAAGGTTTTTATAGAAAGCTTTTTCGTATAGACTTCAAAAAGGGCTCATTCGATTGGAAATTGAAAGGGCTACTGCCCTTTTTAATGGTCAAAAATGGTTGGAGGGCAATTAGCCCGCCTCTCAAGCTCACCTTTTCCCCAAACACATCATTTCAAAACTTTGAGATAGCTATTTTGTTCAACGGAGATGAAAGTTCTGGAAATTAGGCCTTTGAGGATGACATTCCCCCCCAGAGCCTCAGGGCTAAGGTTGTAAGTTATGCCCTGGGGGCATATAAGGTTTTTATTATAAGGTTTATTATCTGTATGCTACCACTGCTATTACAATTACCACTAGTCCCCGGCGTCACACCTATTAGATAATACCGATGCAATCAATGTTGACCAGAAACCCTTTTTTTTTGATGAGTCTTCCTCAAATCCCATTTTTATTTACAAGATATTCTACCTATTCATGAGGTAGAAACTTTGCGAGTCGCTGGCTGGAAACTGGTCTTCTTTGTTATTCATCAAGAGAAGTAGAAATCTGGTAAAAACTAAATGGCTGAAGCATTTCAGAACCCTTGCAGAATAGTTGAAATTTCTTAGAGCTCTGTATTCCTAACTCAATTTATGATCAAAATTAGTAGTATTTTTTTTGGTTGAAAAATAATGTATACAAAACTTCGAATACCGTGTCACAAAATTCATCATTTATCTTCGAATACTAGAGCAAGTCGAAAAAAAACTCCTTCGGATAAACTTCGGAAGCATATTGGAACTGCGGGATGTGGCTATAGTTATCGTGAATGAGAATCAACTTATCCACTCTGTGTGGACCGAGGCCATACCCCCAGGCCTATCAGGCCTACCCCCAAAAATAGTCTCTGCGTAATAGTCACACTAGTCATAGGCTGCGCAATCACGCTGCCTAAGTAAAGAACGATGTTGGCACAATGTATTATTTATTATTATTATTTTTCCCTTTATATCAGGGCACTTCGTATATAAGAGGTTGTCGTAGAAACTTCGAAGAGGGCTCATTCAATTAGAAATTGTGGCTAGTGCCATTTTTAGTAGTCAAAAGTAATTGAAGGACAACTAGCACCCCTTCCACTCCTCCCATTTCCGCAAATACATCCAATCAAAATTTCGAGTTAGCTATTTGTTCAGCGTAGATGATTTCCGTATAGAAATTATGTTTTCGAGGAGAACAATCCCCCCCAGCCCTAAGGGCAGGTATTGTAAATTATGCCCTGGGGGCATTTAAGGTTTTTACAGAAAGCGTTGTCGTAAAAACTTCAAAAAAGGCTCATTCGATTGGAAATTCAAAGGGCTAGTGCCCTTTTTAATAGTCGAAAGTGATTGGAGGGCAACTAACCCCACTCTCACTCCCACATTTTCCCCAGGCACATCCAATCAAAATCTTGAGATAGCCATTCTGTTCAACGTAGTTCAAAGTTCTGGAGATTAGGTCTTTGAGGATCCCACCCCCCCCCCCCGGCCCTCAGCGCAAGCGTTGTAAGTTATGCCCTGGGGGCATATAAGGTTTTATAGAAAGTGTTGTCGTAGAAACATCAAAAAGGGCTCATTCGATTGGAAATTGAAATGGCTAATGCCCTTTTTAATAGTCGAAAGTGATTGGAAGTCAACTAACACCCTTTCCACGCAAACCATTTATCCAAACACATCCAATCAGAATTTTGAGATAGCCATTTCGCTAAAAATATTTAAAAGTTCAGTAAATTGTATTTTTGAAGATAACACTCCCCCCACAGGACTCTGGGTAAGGGCTGTAACGTATGCTCTTGGGTCATATAATTTTTTTACTCCAGGTTTTGTCGTAGAAACTTGAAAAAGGTCTCATTCGATTGGATATTCAAAGAAACACATAGCGAACATAAATTACAATAAATAACCGAGTCAAACTCAAAACGAGCAGAAATTAACATGAGTAGGGTTCAAAACCCGTATGCCTTTCCAAGGCCAGAACATAATTTGCAATTCACTGAAAAAAAAATACAAATGAATGTGCATTGTCAGTTTAATATGCATATACTGATATTTAGTAATCAAAATGTTAATATTATTTAATTTATTAAAGTTATAAAAGTAAAAACATTTTTATTTTTTCAGTAAAGTGCAAATTAGATTCTGGCCTTGGGAAGGCATAGGGGCTTTGAGCCCTACTCATGTTAATTCTTGCTTGTTCTGGATGTGACTCGGTTATTTATCGTAATTTCTGTTCGTTTTGGGTTTCATTTATCTATCTATGCTGATTTGTGGTAGTTTCACGCTTGGTAGATTATTTGTTTTTATTTTTGCTCATTTTTGGTTTAATGGAGCTCTTTACTTTGTCTTTGAAAAACTTATTTTGTGGAACAAGTTTTTTAAATTCATTTTTAGTAAATTTAATGGGAGCTGTGAAGATGTTAAAAGTAGAATAGCCAAGGATCAGGGTGTTTTTTCAGAGTTGAAAAAAGTTTGGAAGAATAAAAAGATAAGTCTGCAAACGAAGAGTAGAATATTGGAAGCTACAGTGATGGTGATGACAGTGGTCAAATATGGTTCTGAAGCATGGGCGTTCCGAAAATCGGATGAAGATTTGCTAGATGTTTCCTACAGAAATTGTCTTACGGATTGTTCTGGGTACCCGGCTGACTGACCGTATTTTGAACGGTGGGCTGTACGAAAAATGCGGTTCTGTCCTCTTTTCTAGGGCTTTAATGAGAGAAAGGTTGAGATGGCTTGGTCACGTTCTGCGGATGAAGGGTGACAGATTGCCGAATATTGTCCTTTGTGGCCAACCGTCAAGGGCTAAACGGAAAGCAGGTCATCCGTGGTTGGGGTGGGAGGGAAAGATTTAAGGGAAATTAGAACTTTAAGGGAAAGAGCGTGCGTAGCTTCGTTGGCCTCAGACGGCTTGGTGCTGCAGTAAATTGCTAGTAGTAGTAGTAGTAAATAAAGTAAAAAGTTAAACAAGATGTTAACTAAAGAAGTAGTAACGTTGTGTCAAATCAGCTGGAAAAACAGCTAAAAACTGGTATCAGTTTGGGAACTTTCACAGCCACTTCTCTGGGGTGTCGGGATCTAAGGGGGACAAAGGGAAGATTGACGGGACAAATGTCCCATAAAATTGGAGGAAAGTATATTTAAAGCTAATATTTCTCCTATATTAGATCTTTAATAATTTTAGATTTTTTATTAATATTTTTCCATAAATATGGAACAGTAAAGTTTACAATAAAAAGTTATAAAAGGTGTGCTATGTTTGCGTGTTGGTCCAGGGCTGGTAACCTTGCCTGGTGACTGCAAAATCTTGGATGCAGCTTCCACATTTTTCCAAGCAATTTTCTTTAATTACTATTTTTCAATTTTTTCAAGTATTAATTTAAAAAAAAATCCACAGAATAAGTTTTTCAATAAAGAGTAAAGAACTCATTAAACCAAAAATAAACAAAAGAAGGAATCAAATAATCTACCAAGCATACAATTACTACAAATCAGCATCAATAAATAAATGAAACCCAAAACGATCAAAAATTACAATAAATAATTGAGCCAAACTCAAAACGAGCAGAAATTAACATGAGTAGGGTTCAAAACTCCTTGCTTTCTAAAGGCCAGAATATAATTTGCATTTTACTGAAAAATTAAAATGAATATGCATTGTCAGTTTAATTTACATATGCTGATATTGATTCCTTAAAATCTTAATTAATTTTTGATTTCTTAAAGTTATAAAAGTGAAAACATTTAAAAGAATTTTTTTCAGTAAAGTTCAAATTATATTCTGGCTTTCAGAAAGCATAGGGGTTTTCAAAGCACAGGGGTTTCGCTGCCTATGTCCTTATATGCCCTATATTGCTTATATGCCCTATTAATACCTGCATGCATAATGCATTAAATGTATACACAGTGTGTCTTCTGGCTAGCTCAAAATCCGCAACCTATGAAGGTATGAAGGTGAAATTTTCAGAGAATATTTCTGTTGTACGGATGACAACCTTACATCCGTATGCAGTCAAAAGCGCATATCAGCAATATCTTAGGAACAGTTCCGTGTGTGACATTAAAACTTACAACGCTTGTTGTGGGGGATGTTGAACTAACCAAAAGACATTATTTGCATCATAGTACTACTGCTTCTACTCTTACAGCTACTACTACTGGAACTGAAACTAAGACTACTACTATTAGCTGTACTCCTACTGCTTAATACCTAAGGGTATTAAGGTGGAAATTTTTGGCAATATAGTAACTGTATTGAATTGAATCGAAACACACTATGCCCATATAGGTTGTCAAGAGGCCGTATCAGCAATGCTTCAGGACCGGTTGATGGTATTAAGTTAAAAATTTCATCGTGTGTTGAAGGGGATGCTGAAAAAAAGGTACCATTTGCTTACTGCTACTAATGCTACTACTGCTTCTACAACTATTGCTACGCATAATTACTGGACCATTCCAACAAGGCTGAAAAAAAAATTGATGTCTCAAAACTTTATTTGGATGTTTGTTATGGCAAATGATGGGATTGGAGGGGGGGGGGGGTCGACTGCTCTCAAATCACTTTGACTCTTAAAAAAGGCACTATAACTTTCAATTTAAAATCAAATGAGACCCTTCTGAATTTAATACGACCCATTCCATAAAAACCTTATATGCCTTCAGGGCTCTGGGGGGCTGTTCCAACCCTGCAGGCATTGTTATATGTTCTTTGAACTATTTTAAACAAAATTTTCATCGCACAATTTCAATCATATACATTTGGTGAGAAGAGGAGTAGTTGGGAGGGGGGACTACTTGATCTTTATCACTATTGACTCTTAAAAGAGAACTAGAACTTCCAGTTTTAACAAATTGAGACGCTTCTAAAGTTTATACAACCATCCCTTCCATAAGAACCTTAAATGCCCCAGGGGCATAACTTACAATCCTTGTCCTCAAGCTCTGGTGGTTTTTATCAACCTCAAAAGCCTTGTTATATGATTTTTGGACTATTTTGAATAAAAGGACTGTTTCGAAATATATATCGAATACATCTCGGGAAAAAACGGTGGTATTTTCCTGGTTGCTCTCAAATCACTTTGACTCTTAAAAACGGCAGTATAACTTCCAATTTAAAATGAAATGAGCCTCATATGAAGTTTATACGACCGCCCAGTCCATAAAAACGTTATATGCCCACGGTAGCTGCCCTTCGATCACTTTGACTCTTAAAAAGAGCACTAGAACTTCTGATTACCAATCCAATGAGCCTCCTCCGAAGTTTATATTACCACGCTTTCTATAAAAACCTTATATACCCCCAGGGCATAACTTACACCCATTGCTCTTGAGGAATGTGGGGGGGGGGTGGTTGTCATCCTCAAAGACATAATTTCCGAAACTTTCAACTACGTTTAACAAATTGGCTATATCAAAGTTTTGATTGGATGTGTTTGAGAAAATGGTGGGTGTGGAAGGGGGGGGGGGGTAGTTGCCCTCCAATCACTTTAGACCATCGAAAAGGGCACTAGCCCTCTCAGTTTCTAATTGAATGAGCCCTTTTTGAAGTTTCTACGGTAACACCTTCTATAAAAAACCTTATATAGCCCCAGGGCATAACACACAACCCTTGCCCTGAGGGCTGTGGGGAGGATACCACCAGATGGCTAATTTAACAGTGTGTATATATATATATATATATATATATATATATATATATATATATATATATATATATATATATATATATATATATATATATATATATATATATATATATATATATATATATATATATATATATATATATATATATATATATATATATATATATATATATATATATATATATATATATATATATATATATATATATATATATATATATATATATATATATATATATATATATATATATATATATATATATATATATATATATATATATATATATATATATATATATATATATATATATATATATATATATATATATATATATATACAAATTTTAAAATTAGCCAACCAGCCAACCAGTATCATAAGCCTAGGAGACCAGCTGGACATAAGGAAACATGTTAAGAAAACAATTCTTATTCCATAATAGGTAGAATAATCATAGTTAACACATTTTGCAGGGGAAGAACCTATATCTTCACTTCTTTCCTTGTTTTTCCAGTTTTTCTAAGAAATTCATGGATTTTTAAGAAGTTATATATTTACAGAGTATATACCCCCACGCCCATAATGTGCAAATATATACCCAGAATTGGATCCTAAATCTAAATATAACATTCATTTGCATCACAAATCAACTTTACCCCTATATTAGCCAAATGATGGATATCCGTGAGGGGGGGGGGGGGGGTGTCATCCTCAAAGACATAATTTCCGGATCTTTCAAATATATTGAACAAAATGGTTATCTCAAAATTTTGGTTGGATGTGTTTGGGGAAATGGTGGGCATGGTAAGGGGGTTAGTTGCCTTCCAATCACTTTCAACTATTAAAAAGGGCACAAGCCCTTCCAATTTCCAATCGAATGAGTCCTTTTCCAAGTTGCTACGACAACTCCCTCGATACGAATTGCCCTGGTCTAAATAGAAAAATAAACAATACATTGTGCCAACATCGATCTTTACTTAGGCAGCGCTATTGCGCTGCCTATGATAAAGTAGGGCCTTCCGATAACAAAGCCTATTTCAGCACTGGGATTTGAAGTATAACTGTTTAGTGATCAGTTTTTTTTTGCTAATTCAATACATGTGATTTCATTCTCCTCGTGAGGGGCATTTTTTTTTTTTTCATGAGGAAAATTGAGTTTCTGTATAATCCTTCTCTAGTTATATCGTAGGATACTGATAGAAAAATGCACAGAGAATAGGATGAAAAGAATAGGATTATTTTGTATCTATTCTAAGGTGGCATTAAATGTCTGGTCGCATCTCGATTGAAGCAGTTCAGAATAACAGCCTTTGCTACGTGTGTTCAAAAGTAAACGGGATAGTTGCCAATCGAAATAATATGATGTGTGTTTACCTTGCTTATTTGGGGCTATAAAACGAGCTAAAACAGGTTCATCAATTTAGCAGTTATTGACTCATATAGATTTACTTTCTAAAAAACGTTCTGGATTTTGCAATTTGGACGAGATATTTTATCTTTCAAAATTTGTGTGACAAGTTTGTCTGCTGATTCGCTTTTTAATTAAGTATGAATCGAATTCACAAATCAAAATGGATCAAAATCAGTCAAACTCTCAATAAATAAAAGCAAACAAACTTGAAGATACCCGAGATGGCAGTGTCGACTAATGCTGTTGCTCTGTTCTTGTTTTTTTTTCTACTTTTGTTTTAATTCAACCCTATTTTTAGCGTGTTCCCCGGATGTCCTTTTGGTAGTCGTTGTCTAAACATACATCCAAAGTGTCGCTTTGATTTGGGCTGTAAAAATCCAGATTGCCCTTTCACACATTCAGGACCTAGAACTTTTTTGAATGGTCCCCCTAAGAAGCTAACTCCTATTCCAGGTAAGTCCTTTGTTTTGTTACATTTTTTTTTTTTTTCACTTACAAAGTTAACCAGTAGTTTATAATTCAAGCAGTATATTTATGAGTTTAATGCACTTGTTATTACATAGATGCTAGGCCCTGTTCCAGGCATTTCCTTTAAGTTTTATTACCTTTTCTTTTATTTATTTTATGTTTATTCCTTTTCAAACAGTTCATGGTAACGAACTTTAAGTAAGGAGCGGCTCGGCTCAGTAGTGATCAGAACTTTAAAAAAGAGAAATTTAATAGCAATTGCTATATCAAAAGAATCGGCTTTTTATGCTAATTCTAAATATATTAGGTTAATTAAGTTTCATGTTACACATCACAAGCTACGAGCCTGCTAAAATTGTCCCTAATTTACTAAAGAGAGGGGAAACACTCCCAAAGTGACCTTAATGAAAATCACACCGTCAGATTCAGCATATCTGAGAATCCCACTGTAGAGGTTTCATGCTCCTATATACAATAATGTAGGATTTGTCAGATCATGGATGCATGTTTATTAGTGTGTTTTTCT
Organism: Artemia sp. Qi Xiang Cuo; assembly: GCF_049724085.1. Taxonomy (NCBI): domain Eukaryota; kingdom Metazoa; phylum Arthropoda; class Branchiopoda; order Anostraca; family Artemiidae; genus Artemia; species Artemia sp. Qi Xiang Cuo. The sequence continues at coordinate 75,520,660 of NC_142800.1, forward strand.
TCCAAGGGTGATCGTATGATAGGGGGACCGCCCCTTCCTCACTCGTCGCTCTTTAAATTAAAGTTTGAATTTCTTGTCTCAATTCTTTAAGAAAGACTTCAAGTTTAAATACTTAAAGAACTTAACTTTAGCATAAAGAAGGAGAGTTGAGAAAGAGGAAGCCCCCCTCATCTACGGAATAATTTCTTCTTTTTTTATGTTTTAATATTGCTCCTTACTTTCAGTTGAAAAAAGCTGTTTTTTTACCTAATATTTACAAGCTTAACCAGTAGTTTATAATTCAAGCAGTATATTTATGTTTTTTTTTATGTCCTTGTCTCCACATTGAGCCGTCCTAGCCGGTTGGTTAGCCCCCCAGACTTGAAATCCTAGGGTCAGGGGTTCGAGTCCTGGTGTTGCTTGCTATTTGGTTTGGAACGGGGTGCCCCTGTCAAACTAACAAAAAAGATTTGATTTGGATTGCAGTTGATTATTTGAATTGCTTTGGATTATTATTTATAATGAAAATGACAGTTCGGTGATACGAAGCTACCTTATAGGATTTGCTGTTATTTTGTTCGTTAAGTGAAAGAAAAGAAGGGAAAATTATGTTGGTTTAAGATTACAAAGTAGAATTAATTTGCTTTTGTACGAAGAATATTCAGTAGAGGGCCAGTTATGGAATCCTGCTAGTAAATTGGTTTAATGGAGTGTGTTTTCAATTCAATTCAATTTATTCGAATAAAAATAAAACTAAACACCAATAATAATAAAGATCCTGGAAGCGAACTTGTTATGGACTATAACAACAAAAATTGAAAACGAAGAAGTGAAGAAAAAAGAAAAAAGAAAGAGAAAACACGGGTAATTTAAAGCAAATTGATTATAAATTTCGAGAATTATAATATAAAAGTTTAGTAACATTGTTTTACAGCTTGCGAAAACTTGTGGATAGCTCGGCACTGGAGGGTATTATATTCCATTGAAGTATAGATTTATAAATGGGGGATCGCTGGGCGGAACTAGAGACACACTTCCGGACAATGAAGGAACGGTTGGTGAGCAGAGACAGAGGCCTTCTGAATTATTACAATTAAAATAAGATAATAATTGGGGAGGAAGATTTTTATGGTAAGCGGAGTATGCAAGGGATAGATTTAATTTTTTGATGACTTGTTCAAAAGGGATAATACTAAAATAGGGGTACAAGTCCTGGGTGGGATATAGTCGGGGCAGCCGAAAAACTGCTTTGACGGCCCGGTTTTGGGCAGATTTTAATTTACTGGTAACTGAAGTATAGGTGTTGCCCCAAACAGATCAGCAGTATGAGATATATGGATAAATAAAAGAGTAATAAAGGGTGACAAGGATATCAGGAGGAAGAAAATAATTCACACGATTAATCATACTTACCTGTCGCAAGATTATGGCTCTGATGTAGGAAACATGTGTTGCAAATAATAGGGAGGAATCTATGTGGACACCAAGAAACTTGGCAACTTCAACCTGCGGGAGGAGATTGGTGAAATATATTAGGCCAAGTGCTTGCTGAGCTTCATTTTTTTTTTGTAACGGGTTCGAAATAATACAACCTGACTTTTCTTGATGTTAATGGTCGTGCAGTTAACGAGACACCATTCCTGTACTCTATTCAGAAGGATTTGAGCAGAGGTGACAACAGGTGGTGAATTAGGGCCGGTGATGAAAAAGTTGCTACCGTCAGCAAAGAGAACTGGGTGTACTGATGGAACCAGGTCCAGGTCCAACTAAATTATTCACTATAATAAATAATAACTCACTTTGTATGAAGTAAGCAATCCCTCACAATTAAATCCGCAAGTTAATTACGCAATCTAATACAGTATAGTACAAAAAATAATCCGATTAGGTTCATAAGTTAGTTCCTTTTAGTTCAGATACTAAACTCATATATGTTAAATACTATTTTTATATACAGAACGTTTTTTTTGTCAGGGAATGTAATAATATTTTATGGTCGATTTGGAAAGGTTTATCCACTATTTGAACGGTCATATTTCTGTTTAAATTGGAATTCTTCCCTTAGTTTTTATTGGAACTGTTCTTGTAGAATTGTGGGACGTTAACATAGTCATCATATTGTCTTCTTTCGGTTTATGAACATTTCGTTTGATGTAATTTCATGTTTGTTTTTTTTTTCCAGCTGTTTCAACATACCCTGGAGGTTTTCCTCATTCTCAGTCAAGCAGTGTACCAGCATGCAAATTCTTTCCGAATTGCATTAACCCAAGCTGCCCTTTTTTTCACCCAAAGGTTAGTTGCTGTTGTGCTTCTTTTTTTTTTTAAGTAAACCAATGAGTCCCAAAATGGATGCTACTGTGCCCTGATTGGCAATGAAGTGATTCAGAGGGCGATTATGGCAATAGATTTGTGTCTGTAATTTGTGCAGCATTGGAGTCGTTTTTTTGGGAGGTGAATGTTGACCCTAGTTTTTCGCCCCACACCTTCCTCCCTCCTAGATTTTTAAAACTACCTTTTGGGGGGGGGGTACTTTGATTAAAAAAGGCATTTTGTATTATATTTTCATTAAAAAGCTGAAAAATGACCAGTTTGCCCCCGCTCCTAGATTTGAAAAATACACCCAACCTCCTCTAAATGTTTGTCCATTGACGCCACTGTGGTGCAGTACAAATACACTGCACCGCAAATCTGGTGCAGTGCAATTAGTTAAACGTATTATTTGAGATTGCTGCTGAAAAAAAGAAGAGTCAAGGATTACTAAATTGTAAAGAATGAGGATTAATGGATTGACGGAAGGATTAACGAATTAAAAAACGGATTATGTGAAGAATGAACACACCAGGCTCATTCTTATCAATAAGATAATTTCGAAGATTTGCATTTTTTTCGTTTTTATTAGATTCAATCAATAGTTCCATAATTTACAACATCAGTGTTTCTAATTTACATATAGCAAATTATTATTTCAACTTTATTATGATAGATTCAGACACAGGGGTAACGCGCTTTTTTAGTCTGCAAAATGGTGAAGTATTCACACCTTGATGAGGGTAGTTCAAGCCTCCAGCCCCTCCGCTCTTTGAATTTACTCCGAAGGACCCCCCCCCCCTCCCCCCAAAAAAAGAAAAGAAAAATAGTGACTTAAAATGCAGCCTTGTCCCCCCCCCTTTGCACCAATTTAAGAGCTAGAGTGTTATGTCCACCTTACTTACTGAAACCGAATTAAATTTTGAGTAGTTCTTCCTTTTTAACAGCAACATAAAATCGTGATATTATATCGTTTTAGTAGCCTAGTAATGTACAAACATACCTCAACCTTTTTTTTCTATCTAATGTTTTCATTCTCTTCTGTCGTAGAGTAAGGTGTATTTTACATTGCAGGCATCAGTTCTTATTCCCTTGCCGGAACAAACCGTACCTATTCTCAAAGTAGAAAAGAAATATAGATTTCTTTGCTATATTTTTCTGTTTAATTGCTATTAAAATATAAAAAGAATTCATTCCCAGGGGGCTGTAAACAGTGTTTTATTCTGGAAAGTGGACAGTAGGTTAAATAAGTTTGGGAACCTCTGGACTATATCTTTGGAAACTTCAACTGTTTTGCTGGTAAACATTTTCACACCGGCAAGGAGTGAATTGAGTCAAACTGTCTGCGTCTTAGTCCAAATTTATTCGTTCAAATTTAGGAAGTTTTTAGGATACCCCCCCCCCTTTTATGTGGATCCGAAGACCATCAAACGAAAATTGGTTTTGACCATATTAGATTAATATATTCTATTTAATTTGCATAACTTATTTGTAAGTCCTCAAAACAAAAATTCTGGACTTCAGTGCATTTTTATTTTCCAACCCTTTTGAAGGTTGAAAGATACAACCAATTTCTGCATTTTCATCTTTCAATCTTGAGAACACTTAAAATGTCATCCTGGTTTTAAATTTATAGATTTGCTTGACTAAGAATCCTGATTAAGGCTTCAGCAATAATCTTCTGATAATAACGATAGTAATTTTTTTTTTCGCCCGCCCATACAGAGAAAAAAGAGGAAAGCGAACTGATAGAAAACAAGAAAAAAAAAAAAAGCAAGAACACTTCAGTAACAAAGAATAAAATTAAGCAATAACTTCTTCATTCGCTCTCGTAAATCAGGCGTGGAGGCAGAAACTCAAATAATTTTCTAGACTTCTTTTTTGGGCACTTTTCTTCGGCAGATGACACTACGAGAGTAGGATCTTCCATGTTTTGAGACCTTAAGACGAATTTGCTTCTCTCGTTTGGTGGTAATTGGTGGAAGAACATGAAGTTTTACTATAAACAGACCAGGGTTTTCAGTTTGCGTAAACCAGTCCCACTAACGGCGACGAGTAAAGTAGGTGAGGGCGAGCAGCAGTTGCGCAAAGCTTTTCAAGAATCTTCCTGTTCAGTTTTCAAAGGCAAGCTTGATCTAGTGTGAACAAATACATTTGTTAATTTTCTCAATTGTCAAATAACGAGACCGTTGTTTTTGTACCCATTTTTCAGGCGGTCTTTTTTCTCTAGTAGAGAAGCATCTTAGAGTCGTTGGCATAAGAAAGCTGGTCAATATTTTTTTTTAACTATATGTGAGGGTGTTAAACGTGATGGAGCTTAATACAAATCCTTGCAGAAGACCTCGAACAAGTTTAATTTGTCGGCTGAGGGAACCCCTTTCAGTTAAACTTTCAGAAAACTGACCGAATACCAGAAAAAGAAAAGTGCTACGACATGAAAATTAACCCTAGACTCGAGTAATTTCAAGATACCCTAAGACTGCTCAACTGAGTCGAAACGCAGCTGAGATATTTGTGCTTAGATAATTTCGAAGCCCACACTGGCTGCCTTTCCATGACGATAAATAAAAGTTCAAATAAGGATACATCCTTATTAAATATCCGGTATTTTTTGTGAATTATCACTTTCTATTAAAAGGATGTATCATTATTTAAACTTTCATTTATCGATACCTGCACAACATATAAAGAGAGAGAGCAGCCCATTCTGTGAGCTTTCAGACTCTTCAGCTTTGGTCTTCTATTTGGGGCAAAACTTGAAGTAAGTCGTCCCTGAGGGAGGTGGAGGAAGAGGTCATAGGGACGGATTTGAAGGTTATTGGAACTGCATGGGAAGTGGTAAAGAATGAAGCCTTGAATAGATTGGGAGGGGGAAGCTCAATTGGCCTTAGCTGCAGTAAGTTTATTGTGGTGGCAGTAATATAAGCCAAATATTTGCTGTCGTTACTGGCTGGGCTAGCTGAAATATTTATAAAATATAAATACAAAGAGAAATACCCTTTTCATTAGCTTAGTTTAGTTTTCAATTAAGGGTTGAAAACTAAATAAGGGTATACTGTTGTTTTTTCCAAGTTTTTGTTTATTAAGTATTTCCCATCGCTACTATTACTGCTACTAACAATTCACTTCAGCACCAAGCACCCTGGGACCAACTTAGCTTTGTACACTCCTCCTCCAACCCAATCTACTCACAGCTTCATCCTTTACCCCTCCCATGAAGTACCAATGTTCTTTAATTCCTGTCTTAAGACTACCTCCCACCCCATTTGGGGACAAGTCGTCAATACGTTGACGACTTGTCCTTAACGGAAATCGTATCTAAGGATTCGAAGAGCAATGTTGCTGGTTTCATCGACCAAGTTACCTCAGAGGCAGCTGAACTAAACATGGTCGTGAATAAAGACAAATGCTCGGTCATGACGTTTTCTTTTCTTCAGAATACTCAACCTTCTTTTGAACCTCCTCTAACTTCTGAGCTAATAAGCAATAAAATAACTTTACTTGCAGTGGTGATTCCTTCTGATCTCTCAGGGCAGGAGAAAACAAAGACAATAGTATAAAAAGCTAACAGCGCATTCCAAATACAAGGAACACTGAAAAAATTTTCAATTCCTAAGGACAAGCTGAAACTAATCTTTCACACTTTCATCCGCCCCTTAGTTGAATATGCTCGTCCGGTTTGGCACTTTGCCCTTACCCAGGATGAAATTGATAAAATAGAACGAGTTCAGAAGAGATCACTGCAAATCGTTTATGGCGGATCCCCTCTACCTTACTCCTTTTACCTCAAGGAATTTAAACTTGAATCCCTTTCTTCCCGCCGAGGAAAATTATGCCAAAGGTTTGGCTCCACCCTCCTTCAACATCCCATCTTCCGATCATTCCTTCCCCCACCTTTTGTCCCTATAAGATCTCGTCCCCCCAGGGAAGTGGCTGAGAAAGTTCCGAAACTAACCCCAGTCCACTGTAACACCATGCGCTACAGTAAAAGCTTTGTGCCAAGCTTTGTCAAATATTACAATGATCTCTAGTGTTTTTATTGTTTAGTTTATTTTTATCCTGATGAAGTTTTATCAGATAATTTTATTCTCAATCTTTTTATCCTTTAGTTTATTTATTCTGACGAAGTTTTATCAGACAACTTTATTTTGCTAATTATGACTAAGAGACATCATATTTGGGCTTTGCCCACGAGAGCTATGTCTTTTTTTTGAATTAAATGAATTTGAATTTGGACGACCAATCTTTGACAATTTAGCATTCTTCATCTGTAAAACATGGCCTAGCCATATTATCCTTTCTTGCGTTATAGCCCTAGAAAGTGAGGTCGAACAATATTCTTCGTACAACTTATTGTTTGGCGTATGGTAAATAAACATGTGCCTAAGACTATCCTTAATAAATCCCTCTGGAAAAGATTTAACAAATATTTCTCGGCCTATCCGAGTGCCCACGTTTAAGAACCGCACTTGACCTCTGTCATCACCGTATCTTCTAATATTCTAATCTTGGTTCGCAGACCTAAAATAAAATTACTGATTTTAGTTTTAATAAATACTATATAACATCGAAGTAATTATAATTTTTTTTTCAGATTTGCCGATACGGCCTGGCGTGTACGCGTCCCGATTGTACATTCACTCACCCAGTCGTACCTAAAGCTACACATAAGCCAGTGATTTCACAAAATCAAAAATGGGTAGCGCCGAATCTGAAATAATCGTAAACTTCGTTGTTTTTTTTTTCATTTTTCAGTGCTATTTAATTAAATAAAGACCGGTCTAATCAATTGTGTCTTTTTATTTGTTCTCTCCTATTTAACTGGATTATATCTTATGTAATTTAGCTGGGATACCTCTCATCCTCCATAGTTCCATTTTGCTAAAGTGCGAAAGACATCAAAATAAAAACATTTTTGGCCCCTTGGACCCGTCTTAGCTGTTGAACCTTGAAAACAAATAAGCAGAACAATTAGTTACATTATTAAAGCAAATTAGTTAAATTTGATAATATTTTTCGTCCGTAAAAATTAAACATCAACAATCTGTTGATTCACAAAGACAACTATACTTTCAAAGGAAAGCTACACCTTCCCGGGTTGTTTGGGGCCATGTGTTTTTAGCTTATTTTTTGCTATTTTTACTATTTTTTCTAGTGGATGTCTGTTTCATTAGCTAATGTCTAATAGCCCTCGTCTTTCTATTTTTCTATTTTTTATTTTTATTTGTTTCTGTTTTTCTATTTACTATTTTTTAATTTGGCGCCCGTTACTGCCAAAAACAGCATAACTACATCTGGATGTCTGTTTCACTAGCTAATGTCTAATGGCCCTCGTCTTTCTATTTTTATATTTTTTATTTTTATTTGTTTCTGTTTTTCTATTTTTTAATTTGGCGCCCGTTACTGGCAAAAACAGCATAACTACATGTGGAAGTCTGTTTCACTAGCTAAAGTCTAATGGCCCTCGTCTTTCTATTATTTCGATTTTTTATTTTTATTTGTTTCTGTTTTTCCATTTTCTATTTTTTAATTTGGCGCCCATTACTACCAAAAACAGCATAACTACATGGGGATGTCTGTTTCACTAGCCAATGTATAATGTCCCTAGTCTTTCTATATTTTCTATTTTTTATTTGTTTCTGCTTTTCCATTTTCTATTTTTTAATTTGGCGCCCGTTACTACCAAAAACAGCATAACTACATGGGGATGTCTGTTTCCCTAGCTAATGTATAATGCCCCTAGTCTTTCTATATTTTCTATTTTTTATTTGTTTCTGTTTTTCCATTTTCTATTTTTTAATTTGGTGCCCATTGCTACCAAAAACTGCATAACTACATGTGGACGTCTTTTTCATTATAAATTGAATTACCGATTTATCTAACTTTTATTATAAGTATGGTTGTGTAAGTTTCAACTTAACCAATTAAAATATTTCATATTACATTTTCACTGTCCTTGGAACATTAATTTGAATTAAAATCAGGTATTTTGCAGTAAGGCATCAAGACTTGGCTAATTGTAGAAAAAAGCCAAGACAGATAGTCCGGGTAATTGAGAGTCAAGCCTGCCATAAGCTCTTTTGAGGATTGTATAAAAATGATGTCATTTCATTTGTTGATAGATAAGTCTATCTATCATCCATCCATGGGTCATTCCTAGGGCAGAACTAAGGTAGATAGTCATAGAATTAAGGGATGAAAGATTGGATTGATTTTGGGTTGTTGCGTGTTGGACAATGTCCACTGGACTTGTATGCAAAATCTTGGAACGAACTTGGTTGGAGTTACAGGCGGTGAATAAGTGAAACCTAAGCCTAACAGGCTTGGCCGCATCTGGTCTAAAGGTGGAAAACCTTGTCGTAAATATTGACATATGACCAACAAGTCCCCTGGAATTGCAGGCAAACGGTGAAACATTTAGTTTCCCAAGTGTTTGGTTAAATGCAACGGCTTAATGCCGGGAGTATTTATGAATCTCTAATTGGACAAATGCTTGTGTGATAGTTTTTGGAAAGGCACCCCTGTTTAGAGTCTCAGGAAGGTTGATCCAGAATTTTAAATTGACATAGGACTGTTAAATTCCCTGGAATAAGAGGAAAACAAGGCACGCCCGCCTATGGTCTTAGGCAGGTTGACCAAAAATATAGAATTGACACAGGACCGTTAATTTGCTTGGAATGACAGGCAAACAAGTGTTTAAATCCTAATAGTGAGCGCCCCAACTACCTAGAGTGTCAGGCAGGCAAGTGACCGAATTTATATAACTGAAACATTTACACGAACAAAAACTTAATTTAATATTACTTGGACCAACAAGTTGCCTGGAAGTGCAAGGGTAATGAGCGTCCAAAAGCTAAAAGGGCCTGCCTAGAGTGTTAGGCGAGTGAACCCATTTATAAGCTAAGACAGTTGTGGTAAAAAAAATTAATTAAATATCGGTTGATTCATACTTAGTTGACTGTCTGTGTTTGTGTCTTGGGTTTGACTGTCTAGGATTGTCAAAAGCTCAGAGAGTTTTGCAAAAAAAGCCCAGATAGTCATTAACATTAACAAACCTGAACCAAAAAGGGGTATAAAAATTCTGAAAATAATAGAGTGTGATCCTGGAGGCTCAACTAAGAGGCTCACTATATTTATTAGAATAACTGTTTGAATGAATAGAATAGAATTTTATTTTAAAAATTACTATCACAGCATGATCGCCGAATTTGAATTTTACGACCAAAAAAAGCACTATATATATATATATATATATCTCAAAAGCACTATACATATATACATAGGCGTAGGGAGGGGGGGCAGCTACCCCCCTAGACCTTCAAATTTAAATTAGATATGGCTGAAAAAGCAGATGGTTTGGAAAAAGCAGGTGATAAAACTACATCCCACTATCGACTGCCCCCCCCCCCTAGACAATATGCTGCCTACGCCCATGCATATATATATATATATATATATATATATATATATATATATATATATATATATATATATATATATATATATATATCGTATATATCATCTTCAGAACGGGACGTTCACGTCAAACATAATTCATTGTAAAAAAAATACATTAAAAAAAATGACACTTATTTAAAAAGTCAAAATTAAAAATGAATAGAAAACAATAAAATTAATGAAAATACATAAAAATATAATGGGTCAAAATTTAGAAATTTTTGTTGTACATATTTACGAAATTAGGTATAAAACTTTTCGCTAACCACTGATGGGCACAGCGTACCGGCTGAAGTTTCTCAACAGGCACTGCAACCCTGCGCGGAAGTCATGTTGTTGTGGTTTGATGGGTGAAAAGGGTTCTGTGGATTAGGTGGACCAGAGATTTTTTTACGACATCCAAGCAGAGTTTCTCTCTTCTTTTTTTCAGAGTTTGCATTTTAAACTTTGTCAGCTGCTCTTCATACGACATTTCTGCCTGCTTTGATACTATCATTAGAGCTCTTTTCTGAGCTCTTTCGATCCTGGCGCTTTGCTCAGTAGGAATTCCAAAATGCCATACAGGAGCTGCATATTCCAGAATTGGGCGAATAAAAGATGTAAATATTCGGAGGAGGTGATCTGGAGGGGCGCCATGTTTCGACATAAGCTTGAGCATCTGCAGCCCAGCATTCCCCTTTTTTACTAGACTAGATGTGTTTGCTTCCCATTTTAAATTACTGGTAATAATAACTCCCAAGAGTTCAATTTTCCTTACTCTAAGAGAATCAGAGATAATTGGTAGAAAATTTGGTTCAGAAGAATTTATAAATGAAATAGTTAAAATTGAAGATTTACTGTCATTTACTATCATATTTGAACTAGAAGCTTTAGTCTTCACGTTATCAATTAAAATTTGAGCCTTGCTTCATTCACTTGCTTCACAAATTTCTCCAAGGGTAAGGTCGTCAAAATATTTCCAGCGGTCTTCATAATCATTAGCGATATCATTGACCATAACTAGAAGAAATAGGACCCAGGATGGTATCTTGAGGTATACCACAAAAAAACTGGCTCGGGTTCAGAGAAAGACTTCTTATATTTAAAATTTGGAACCTATTTATTAAAAAACTCTGAATCATTTTTACAACAGCAACATTCACTCTAAAATCAATTAAAAGCTTAGAAATTAAAATGTTATGATCAATCAAATTAAAACTCTTTTTAAAATCAATTGTTATCAACTTTAGCCATTTACCAGATTGATCAACATGCTTAAAAATAAAATTTAAAAAACTGACTAGATAATGGGATGTTGATGTGTTCTTTCTGTTACCGTACTGATGAGGATCAAGGAGGGGTTCATCTTCAGCTCTTAGCCAATTTGCTACAAAACTTTTGTATATTTTTCTGATCAAGGGGGTCAAAGGGATTGGCCTCACACCATCGAAATTAAGTTCAGTATCTTTTTTAGGGATTGGAGTAACATACCCTGCTTTGCATATTTGTGGGTAAACTGAAGAAGTTGAAATGCAATTACAATTTGTGTTAGTGGCTTAGTCAATTTGTCAGGAAATGCTCTTAGCAGTTCAATCGGAATATCTATGGGAGTTATACTATTTCGTTTAAGTTTCTTTATCATAGGCAGCGCGATTGCGCTGCCTATGATAATTTGCTTGGAATGACAGGCAAACAAGCGTTTAAATCCTAATAGTGAGGGCCCCAACTACCTAGAGTGTCAGGCAGGCAAGTGACCGAATTTATATAACTGAAACATTTACACGAACAAAAACTTAATTTAATATTACTTGGACCAACAAGTTGCCTGGAAGTGCAAGGGTAATGAGCGTCCAAAAGCTAAAAGGACCTGCCTAGAGTGTTAGGCGAGTGAACCCATTTATAAGCTAAGACAGTTGTGGTAAAAAAAATTAATTAAATATCGGTTGATTCATACTTAGTTGACTGTCTGTGTTTGTGTCTTGGGTTTGACTGTCTAGGATTGTCAAAAGCTCAGAGAGTTTTGCAAAAAAAGCCCAGATAGTCATTAACATTAACAAACCTGAACCAAAAAGGGTATAAAAATTCTGAAAATAATAGAGTGTGATCCTGGAGGCTCAACTAAGAGGCTCACTATATTTATTAGAATAACTGTTTGAATGAATAGAATAGAATTTTATTTTAAAAATTACTATCACAGCATGATCGCCGAATTTGAATTTTACGACCAAAAAAAGCACTATATATATATATATATATATATATATATCTCAAAAGCACTATACATATATACATAGGCGTAGGGAGGGGGGGGGGCGGCTACCCCCCTAGACCTTCAAATTTAAATTAGATATGGCTGAAAAAGCAGATGGTTTGGAAAAAGCAGTTGATAAAACTACATCACACTATCGACTGCCCCCCTAGACAATATGCTGCCTACGCCCATGCATATATATATATATATATATATATATATATATATATATATATATATATATATATATATATATATATATATATATATATATATATATATATATATATATATTTATATATATATATATATATATATATATATATATATATATATATATATATATATATATATATATATATATATATATCGTATATATCATCTTCAGAACGGGACGTTCACGTCAAACATAATTCATTGTAAAAAAAATACATTAAAAAAAATAACACTTAGTTAAAAAGTCAAAATTAAAAATAAATAGAAAACAATAAAATTAATGAAAATACATAAAAAATATGATGGGTCAAAATTTAGAAGTTTTTGTTGTACATATTTACGAAACTAGGCAGAAAACTTTTCGCTAACCGCTGATGGGCACAGCATACCGGCTGAAGTTTCTCAACAGGCACTGCAACCCTGCGCGGGAGTCGTTTTGTTGTGAATTGATGAGGAACAATGGGTTTGTGGATTGTGTGGATCAGAGATTTTTTTCCGAAATCCAAGCAGAGTTTCTCTCTTATTTTTTTAAGAGTTTGCATTTTAAACTTTGTCAGCGGCTCTTCATACGACATTTCTGCCTGCTTTGATACTATCATTAGAGCTCTTTTCTGAGCTCTTTCGATCCTGGCGCTTTGCTCAGTAGGAAGTCCAAAATGCCATACAGGAGCTGCATATTCCAGAATTGGGCGAATAAAAGATGTAAATATTCGGAGGAGGTGATCTGGAGGGGCGCCATGTTTCGAAATAAGCTTGAGTATCTGCAGCCCAGCATTCCCCTTTTTTCCTAGACTAGATGTGTTTGCTTCCCATTTTAAATTACTGGTGATAATAACTCCCAAGAGTTCAATTTTCCTTACTCTAAGAGAATCAGAGATAGTTGGTAGAAAATTTGGTTCAGAAGAATTTATAAATGAAATAGTTAAAATTGAAGATTTACTGTCATTTACTATCATATTTGAACTAGAAGCTTTAGTCTTCACGTTATCAATTAAAATTTGAGCCTTGCTTCATTCACTTGCTTCACAAATTTCTCCAAGGGTAAGGTCGTCAAAATATTTCCAGTGGTCTTCATAATCATTAGCGATATCATTGACCATAACTAGAAGAAATAGGACCCAGGATGGTACCTTGAGGTATACCACAAAAAAACTGGCTCGGGTTCAGAGAAAGACTTCTTATATTTAAAATTTGGAACCTATTTATTAAAATACTCTGAATCATTTTTACAACAGCAACATTCACTCTAAAATCAATTAAAAGCTTAGAAATTAAAATGCTATGATCAATCAAATCGAAACTCTTTTAAAATCAATTGTTATTAACTTTAGCCATTTACCAGGTTGATCAACATGCTTAAAAATAAAATTTAAAAAACTGACTAGATAATGGGATGTTGATGTATTCTTTCTGTTACCGTACTGACGAGGATCAAGGAGGGGTTCATCTTCAGCTCTTAGCCAATTTGCTACAAAACTTTTGTATATTTTTCTGATCAAGGGGGTCAAAGGGATTGGCCTCACACCATCGAAATTAAGTTCAGTATCTTTTTTAGGGATTGGAGTAACATACCCTGCTTTGCATATTTGTGGGTAAACTGAAGAAGTTGAAATGCAATTACAATTTGTGTTAGTGGCTTAGTCAATTTGTCAGGAAATGCTCTTAGCAGTTCAATCGGAATATCTATGGGAGTTATACTATTTCGTTTAAGTTTCTTTATCATAGGCAGCGCGATTGCGCTGCCTAAGTAAAGAACGATGTTGGCACAATGTATTATTTTTTCCATACCAGGACACTTCGTATCGAAGGAGTTGTCGTAGAAACTTCGAAAGGGGCTCATTCGAATGGAAATTGGAGTGGCTAGTGCCCTTTTTAATAGTCGAAGGTGATTGGAGGGCAACTAGCCCCCGCCCACGTCAATCATTCCCCCAAACACATCTAATTAAAATTTTGAGATAACCATTTTGTTCAGCGTAGTTGATTTTCAGATAGAAAATATGTTTTTGAGGAGGACACCCTCCCACAACCCTCAGGGCAAGGGTTTTAAGTTATGCCCCGGGGGCATATAAGAACGATGTTGGCATAATTTGTTATTTATTATTTTTTTTTTCCTTTAGAGCAGGGCACTTCGTATCGAAGAAGTTGTCGTAGATACATAGAAAAGGGATCATTCAATTGGAAATTGGAGTGGCTTTTTCCCTTTTTAATAGTCGAAATTGATTGGAAGGCAACTAACACTCCTTCCACACCCACCGTTTCGCGAAACGCATTCAATCAAAATTTTGAGATAGCCATTTTGTTCAGCGTATATGATTTTCAGATAGAAATTATGTTTTTGAGGAGGAAACTCCCCCACGGCCCTCAGGGCAAGGGGTGTACGTTATGCCCTGGGGGGCATATAATGTTTTTATAGAAAGCGTTGTCGTAGAAACTTCAAAAACGCTCATTCGATTGGAAATTCAAAGGGCTAGTGCCCTTTTTAATAGTCGATAGTGATTGGAGGGCAACTAAGGGGGGAGGACACTCCCCCCACAGTCTTCAGGGCAAGAGTTATTAGTTATGCCCTGGGGGCATATAAGGTTTTTATTGAAATATTTGTCGTACAAACTTGAAAAAGGGCTCATGGGACTGGAAATTCAAAGGGCTAGTGCCCTTTTTAATAGTCGAAAGTGATTTGAGGGCAACTATCCCCAACCTTTTCCCCAAACACATCCAATCAAACTTTTTAGATAGCCAATTTTTTCAACGTAGTTGAAAGTTTTGGAAATTAGGTCTTTAAGGATGACAACCCCTCCCCCTCACAGCCCTCATGGCAATGGTTGTAAGTTACGCCCTGGAGGCATATAAGGTTCTTATAGAAGATGTTGTCGTAGAAACTTCAAAGAAGGCTTATTTGATTGGAAATTCAAAGGGCTAGTGCCCTTTTTAATAGTCGAAAGTAATTGGAGGGCAACTAACCCCCCTCTCACGCCCACCTTTTCCCGAAAGGCATCCAATCAAAATTTTGAGATAGCCATTTTATTCAACGAAGTTTTAAGTTCTGGAAATAAGGTCTTTGAGGATGACCCCCCCCCCACAGCCGTCAGGACAAGCGTTGTAAGTTATTCCCTGGGGGCATATAAGGTTTTTATAAAACGCGTTGTCGTAGAAACTCAAAAATGGCTCATTCGATTGGAAATTGAAATGGCTAGACCCCTTTTTAATAGTCGAAAGTGATATGAAGGCAACTAACACTCCTTCCACGCCCACCATTTCCCCAAACACATCCAATCAAAATTTTTAGATAGCCATTTTGTTCCACGCAGTTTAAAGTTCAGGAAATAATACCTTTGAGCAGGACACTCACCCCACAGTCTTCAGGATGAGTATTATAAGTTATGCCCTGGGGGTATATAAGGTTTTTATTGAAATATTTGTCGTAGAAACTTTAAAAAGGGCTCATTCGATTGGAAATTCAAAGGGCTAGTGCTCTTTTTAATAGTCGAAAGCGACTTGAGGGCAACTATCCCCCCTCTCACGCCCACCTCCCCCCAAACACATCCAATCAAAATTTTTAGATAGCCAATTTATTCAACGTAGCTGAAATTTTTGGAAATTAGGTCTTTAAGGATGACAACCCCTAACCCTCATAGCCCTTAGGGCAAGGATTGTAAGTTATGCCCTGGGGGCATATAAGGTTTTTATTGAAAGTGTTGTCGTAGAAACTTCAAAAGGGCTCATTCAACTGGAAATTGAAAGGGCTAGTGCCTTTTTTGATAGTTGAAAGTGATTGGTGAGCGACTAACGCCCCT
This sequence comes from Artemia sp. Qi Xiang Cuo, assembly GCF_049724085.1. Classification (NCBI taxonomy): domain Eukaryota; kingdom Metazoa; phylum Arthropoda; class Branchiopoda; order Anostraca; family Artemiidae; genus Artemia; species Artemia sp. Qi Xiang Cuo. The sequence continues at coordinate 75,536,641 of NC_142800.1, forward strand.
CTCACGCCCACCATTTTCCCAAACACATCCAATCAAAATTTTGAGATATCCATTTTTTTCAACGTAGTTGAAAGTTCTGGAACTTAGGTCTTTTATGATGATGATCCCCTCAGAGCCCTCATTGCAAGGGCTTTAAGTTATGCCCTGGGGGCATATAAGGTTTATATAGAAAGTTGTTGTAGAAATCACAGGCAGCGCAATTGCGCTGCCTAAGTAAAGAACGATGTTGGCACAATGTATAATTATTTTTTTGTTTTCGTTTTCCATACAAGGGCACTTCGTATCGAAGGAGTTGTCGCAATCAAAATTCTGAGATAGCCATATTATTCAACGTAGTTTTAAGTTCTGGAAATTAAGTCTTTGAGGATGAAAACCCCCCATAGCCCTGAGGTCAAGGGTTGTAAGCTATGCCCTGGGGGCATATAAGGTTTTTATAGAACGCGTTGTCGTAGAAACTTCAAAAAGGGCTCATTCGATTGGAAATTGAAATGGCTAGTGCCCTTTTTAATAGTCGAAAGTGACTGGAAGGCAACTAACACCTCTTCCACGCCCATCATTTGCCCAAACATATCTAATCGAAATGTTTAGATAATCATTTTGTTCCACGCAGTTTAAATTTCAGGAAGGTATACATTTGAGCGGCATATTCCCCCAAATGTCGGCAGGGCAAGAGTTATAAGTTATGCCCTTGGGCAAGATAAGGTTTTTTATTGAAATCTTTGTCGTAGAAACTTGAATAAAGGCTCATCCAATTGTAAATTCAAAGGGCTAGTGCCCTTTTTAATAGTCGAAAGTGATCTGAGGACAACTAACCCCCCTCTTACGGCCACCTATTCCCCAGACACACACAATCAAAATTTTTAGATAGCCATTCTATTCTACGTAGTTAAAATTTCTGAAAATGAGGTCTTTAAGGATGACAACCCCTCCCCCCCACAGCCCTCAGGGCAAGGATTGGAAGTTATGCCCTGGGGGCATATAAGGTTCTTATAGAAAGCGTTGTCGTAGAAACTTCAAAAGGGTTCATTCAGTTGACAATTGAAAGGGCTAGTGCCTTTTTAATAGGTGAAAGTGATTAGAGAACGACAAACGCCCCTCTCACGCCCATTATTTTCCCAAACATATCCAATCAAAATTTTGAGATATCTGTATTGTTCAACGTAGTTGAAAGTTCTGGAAATTAGGTCTTTTAGGATGATAACCCCCTCCCAGCCATTAGTGCAAGGGTTGTAAGTTATGCCCTTGGGGCATATAAGGTTTATATAGAAAGTTGTTGTAGAAATTTCAAAAAGGGCTCTTTTGATTTGAAATTGCAATTGCCCTTTTTAATAGTCGAAAGTGAGTGCAAAGTAATTAATCCTCCTCTCACGCCCACCATTTCCCAAAAACATTCAATCAAAGTTATGAGATAGCCATTTTGCTCAAAGTAGTTGAAACTCCTTGAAACTATGTATTTAAGGATGACAAACCCCCCAGAGCCCCCAGGGCAAAGGTTGTAAGTTATGCCCTGGGGGAATATAAGGCTTTTATAGATAGAGTTGTCATAAAACTTCAAAAGGGGCTCATTCAATTGGAAATTGAGAGGGCTAGTGCCTTTTTTAATAGTTGAAAGTCATTGTAGGGTTACTAACCCCCCTCTCACGCCCACCATTCCTCCAAACACATCCAATCAAAATTTTCAGATAGCCATTTTGTTCAGTAGAAAGTTCTGGAAATAAGGTCTTTGAGAATGACAACCCCCCCCCCCCAGCTCTCAGGGCAAGGGTTGTAAGTTATGGCCTGGGTCCTATAAGGTTTTTATTGAAAGTGTTGTAGTAGAAACTTCAAAAGGGCTCAGTTGATTGGAAATTGAAAGGGCTAGTGCCATTTTTAATAGTTGAAAGTGATTGGAGAGCGACTAACGCCCCCCTCACGCCTACCATTTCTCCCAACACATCCAATCAAAATTTTGAGATAGCCATTTTGTTTACCGTAGTTGAAAGTTGTGGAAATTAGGTCTTAGAGGAGGACAACCACCCTAACAGCCCTTAGGGTAAGGGTTGTAATTTATGCCCTGGGGGTATATAAGGTGCTTATAGAAAGCGTTGTCGTTGCAAAAAGGGCTCATTCGATTGGAAATAGAAAGGCCTAGTGCCCTTTTTAATAGTCAAAAATGATTGGAAGGCTTGACATTTTATAGTAAAGATAGATGTGGGTATAACGTATTATTTTTTTGTTGTTGTTGTTTAGACCAGGGCACTTCTTATCGAAGGAGTTGTCGTGGGAACTTCGAAAAGGGTTCATTCGATTGAAAATAGAAAGGGCTGATACCCTTTTTAATAGTCGAAAGTGATTGGAGGGCAACTAATCCCCCTCCCACATTCACCCTCTCATTTGCCCTTTATGTTTAGAAACTAAAAGTTGCCTTAAGATTATATCAAAATGCACTGTGGTAATGCTAATTCCCAATAAGACATCTGAAGAGTATCCCAAGAACGATTGAGGGTATTATATTCAAACTTTTGGGGCTGTATCTGCTCTTAAAATTTAACTAAATCAAAATAGCGTAAGTGTATCCAAGCTATCAAAGAAAGTAAACAGATTTTTTTTGCGAATGGTATCAAGTTTTCCATTTCAGGTCAGCTAGAGGAGGTATGAAACTAAATTAAACCGTACTATTTGTGTCCAGATTTTTAAAGGGTGTATTTTGTTAAAAATTGCTGAAAAATTTTCTCCAGCATACCAATACCAGGCCTAACTATAAATTCTTAAAAAAACGTAAAGATTTGAAGTATTATTTTCTTTTTCCCTGAAAAGACTATGTCAATATAAAATGAACAGCAATTAATTAAAAACTTTTTCCACAAAATAAGTTTTTCAAAGAAAAATAAAGAACTCCATTAAATAAAAAATGAGCAAAAATAAAATAAAATAATCTACCAAGCATGAAACTACCAGAAATCCGCATCTATAAATAAATTAAACCAAAAACCAACAGAAATTACAATAAATAACCGAGTCAAACTCAAAACGAGCAGAAATTAACATAAGCTGGGCTCAAAACCCCTATGCCTTCCCAAGGCCAGAACATAATTTGCAATTAACTGAAAAAATACAAATGAATGTGCATTGTCAGTTTAATATACATATACTGATATTTAATAATCAAAATATTAATATTATTTGATTTATTAAAGTTATAAAAGTAAATTAAAGTAAATAAAAGTTATAAAGTTATAAAAGTAATTTAGCTTTTTCATCAGAGGACTCTAAATTTGCTACCTCATCCCAGGACTCGGATGTAATCCAGTTTCCAAATTCTAAGAGACCCCTGTCCGAAAGAGGGCGGTAGGAAACTTTCTCAATGACATATTTTACTTTATACGAAGGCAGCGGAGCCTACTTTATCATCTAGTGGTTGCTACCACCAAGGGGAGGTAGGTCTTGAGGTTCATTATAATATTTTGACAAATTTGTGCAAATTACGTCGAGTTTGGTATTACCTTTAGTAGTCAGAAACTTTACTATTTGCTTGAGTCCTTGTCTTCTGAGGAAATTTTCAATTCTTAGATCGTTCTTATCACCAGTAACACAAATTCCAACATTCGGGTACTTAGAAGTAATAAAATCAATACACAAATCTAACTTTTCAGCCTTTTTTGGAAAGATGCCATACTAGGTGAGCAATAAAACACTCCAATAACATTACCAGTTACAGATCTCGGAAGCTTTTTTGGTCGAATCATAATCCAAATCATTTCATCGTTGTCATCAATATGGGGAATCTGCAGAAGCCGCGGCACCAACTGCTCACGTACAAAACACGCTATGCCGCCACCTTTCTTACCTAACGGACGATTCTGATGTCTTAGTTTAATAAATTGTTTGTAACCTTGTATTGTAAGATGTTCAGGACTGTGTTTATGTGCTTCTGTAACTGTAATAATATCAGCTCCGGTTACATGAACATAACCCTCAAGTTCCCCCATTTTATCAACGTTGAGACTTTCCGCATTTAAGTAAAAAAGAAGGAAAATGAAAATGTGATTGAGGGACTTCTTTTTCAACAACTTAGCGTTTGCTTACTTTTGTCTGTTTTGGGAAAATCTGTTTAGGCGGGAGAGAGACTTCAGTTTCATCTAATTCAATAACTAGGCTATCTGATTCATCATGAAGGGCTGTGAGGTCACGAGACGGAAACGGTGACCAAGGAGCAGAAAATATATTAGCGTTCGTCTCACTATTTGAAGTTTTAGAAACTCTGCATGGAGCTATTACCTGTGTATCGTTCTGCCTGCTATCTGAAAATTTCGAAAATGGTTATGCCAGGGCATGGTGTGAAGAGGTGGGGGAGAAGTGCGTATGGGAGGGGGGGGGGAGGGACTGAAAGGGGATACTAAAGTAGGGGTATTCAGGGAGGGGCTTTGGGGATTGAATTATGGTGATTAAAAGCTTGGTAGAGATTCGAAACTATTTTTTGTCAGATATTTGCAAGGCTGTCGCTGACACCGGCAAGCGCCACCATCAGGGAGCGATAATGGCGCGCTCGTTGACGCATGCCGTCTTATTTTCCGAAAGTCAGGAGTGACATGAGCGAAAACGCATTCTCTGTCAGTACAAGTTAAAACACTACACAAATTTAAGTGGTCAAAACAACAATCATTTTGTTGCAACATTTTGATCTGAAATTTAAGCATATATTTAAAAATCGGCACTTTTTCTTCCGTCTACAAAAACCCTCGTTCAAAGAACCGGCAAAGCATGTTGTATTTACGAGCGGCACTGTCCGTTTTACCGTCGTATGTTCTTACGTCACTCTTCACTGCCAGAGTCGGAATGGGTGCACTTGCACTAGCTGATGACGTATCACCAGGATTCATTTCGTCTGTTAAGATCACACAGTCGTGGGCTACGCTTGGGCTAAATTTTATGTTTTGCACTTCATTATCAGGCGGTGAATTTTGGTTAGTAACAGCGAAATCATTGTCCGTTTGCGTCGACACGGTAACTTGGTCCAGGGAAGTTTGCGAAGGGTCATAAGGGCGGGTTTCGATAGCCATCAAGAATTCTTGTTTTAGCTGGGCTATAAGAAAGTCTTTAACCTCCAAATGACCTGTCAACACTTTAATTTGATTCTTATTTTCCTCCATTTCTGAAAGAAACATTGAGTGCTTTCTCTTGATTTCTACGATTTTCTGCTTGAGATGCCGATATATTGGCTTCCAGGGTCTTAATTTTCTCGCTTAGACGAATCGGTTCGGGTTCATAATTAAGTATGTCTACTCTTACCGTAGATGGCTTAGTCTCTTTTGGTAGCTTGGAGTTAGTTTTAGGTCCCGTAGTAATTTGTGGTGAAGAGGTGCCGATTCCGCTTCCTCTTACAAGTCTCTTTGCACTAGGCTTTTGTGGGGGTTGAGATGCTTGCGACTTTGGAGTCACAGAAATTTTTTTTGCATGACAGTCCATGCATAACCATTCACCGGTGTGGTCCTTTAGCCCGATTTGGGCACATTTATTAACGGCTGCTTGGTACCAGCGGCCGCATCCTGACACGCATTGGCCTGAATTTGTGGTTACCAGCAGTCAGTACTCGGGACAATAACTCTTTGGTTTCGACATATCACGGAGTGGGTGCGGGGTGAATTTATATCATAGACAAAAGGAGGTTCGTAAAACGAGATTCAGTGAGTGGAAAAGCGAAAGAATCTTCAACTCAATCGGTGGAATTTTTATTCTCACTTATTCAACTGCAACAGTGGTCATGCAATTAGTAATCGTTATAAAAATAGTATTATTCATCCAAAATTCAAAACGATCAATGATTTAAACTATTCGCCTATTAGATCAAGGTCACTGAATCCTAATAATTGATCCAAAACTCCAAACAGTCAATGATTTAAAATATTCGCCTATTAGGTCAAGGTCACTGAATTAATCACAGGCTTAAGATAAACTGGTTATAAAAAAGTCTCACGAGAATTTGGTTGTAATCAGCTAAGTTGGTAAAAAAAAACGTCTCATGGGAATTTGGCTATTCAGTTAAGTCTGTTTATGTTACTGAAAATGACTGCTCAGCTATCCAAGACCAAGGTGTTTCCTCATCACTGCCTGATTCGAGACTGATTTCATTCCATATCCAAATTGTGAATGGTTACCATTCGGTCACACTAGGTATGTATGAATACTATTTTAGGTGAAAATTTGTAGAACAGTTACGATCTGAATTCAAGCAGAGTCGAACGTTGGACTTTGAACACATTATTCGTCTGGTTCCATCTCCAGCGCACTTCTCATAGCTCAGTCGTGTCAGGGAATTTGAGGTCTGGTCAAGCCTCACTGGTTCTGGAAGTATTCTTTGTCGCGAAATGTATTCCGCTTAAGCACTAACGAGGATGGTCCCCCTACTTTTGGACTTTGACCTACACGAGTAAGAATCAACCCACGAGCTATGTCCATTTTGAAGTACAGAAAAGACATGCTGAATCTGCACACTGTCGACGGTGTACCAGCCAGATATGTCAAACACACACAGTACACATTACAGCTATGTCAAAACACAGTACACATTTTTCGTATACCATATCTTAGAGCGAATGTCAGTCCTGTCCAGTTCAAGGAGCATATCAGCAAGATTTGCCCCCAATCTATTGATTTGTTGTAGTCACTGACAAAAGGAGCGATCCATTTCGACATATTCCCTTGTTGTACCGTCATATCTCTGGTACTAATCTATGGGGGTAATGGCACAGTATGACGATGCAAAATAGACTGGTTTGTTGTCATATCATTTTACTACCAATACTTCTTAATGCTCAAGCCGGAAGTCTAATGGCCCTCGTCTTTCTTTCTTCATTGTAACGTCGGTATCTGGAACAGCTGCGTATCGTACCACATGATTCAATGCCATCATCAGTCCGAAGTTATTTAACGAGATCGATTCCAGTATAGAAGCTATCGAAGTAGAGCCTAAAGATCCTAAACTTGGACAGATTCTCTACAAACCGAAGGACGAGGTCAGTACTCCGTATATTATAATAATAATAATCTGTATTTAAATATTCTCGTAAATTTTGACAAATATTTAGAGATATCTCTCTATCACAAACTATCTATTCCGCTGATACCGGCTCTCGTGAACACCTCCACCGAGTGGGGTTTGCCCTTCAAGTAGAGTAGGAGTCCACTTCTTCCTTTGAATGGTATCATTTATTCATCAATACTTTGTTGTTTTTTTTTCTAGTTTTGTTTTATGTTTTCCCTGAATGATCGTGCAGTCTCCTTATCTTGAACAGTTTATCATGACCTAGCTTCCCTTTTGGTATCATCAAGGTGTCGTCGCAAATATGAAAAAAGATGTCAAGCCGATAAATTCAAGCTTTTTTGCTACTGGTTGTGCTGTTAGCCGATGATATCTGTTAAGAGTTACTAGATCTGCTACTGCTTCAGAGGGGCGGTATTTTAAAATCCTGTAAGGATAACAGATACACCAAGACAATGACTTTTGCTGATTGCATTGTAGAAGAATTTGCTACTTGCGCTCTTTAGATGCTTTAAGAAATATTTGATGCTGTTATATCGTTTAAGTCTGGGAAACATGAATCGAATTGATCCATGTCACTGACATTCTCCATCTCTAACCTGTCAAGCATTGACAAAGGGATGCTGTGTGTGTTGTTAATATCCTGTTCATCATATCCGTCCTTGCTGTAATACAACTTAGAGACTGACATGTTTGATCTGGGTTGTCTGGTGCCCAGTTTGGGTCCTCGCCATCAGACGAGGTATTGAGATCTAAATCGCAATCAGGTATGAATATGAGCCTTGCTGATTCTTCTGCAGTCATTAATAGCTCTTCTAGTTCTTTCTTGGATCAGTCTCTCTTCCGAGAACATAGGACCATGACCTCTTGTAAAGTCAGAGCTTTTACTTTGACAACATTAAAGAAAATCAAGGTAAGTGTAATTCTGGTTCGAGGCATCGCATAAAATATTTTAAAATTTAGAAAACATTGATTGATCGATGCCTATTAAGACACAACAAACGAACAATAATAAATCAAATCAGGTCTTTAAATCTGTCTGAATAGTTATAGTAAAAAGAGGAACAGAAAAAGATTGTCTCTATTTCCGATCATAACAGTCAATCTAAATTAATTTTTGGGGTTATCTCAAACAAATTGCAATAGTTTTAATTTTGGTATCCTTTGAACTGGAAAAAATTCTCTACTACATATAAAAAATCGATCAAAATCAGTCAAGGTGAAATTAACAGTTTTTTCTAAAATAGCGACTTTAAAAAAACAAAAAAATAACTTGCACTTTTAAAAAGTTAGTGATAGGATAATCTTGTACATAGATCACGAATATGGAGTTATTTCTGTGTTTTGACCATCCCCGAGTGGTTTGCCCCCCCACCTCAAACACACACACACACACACACACACACACACACACACACACACACACACACACACACACACACACACACACACACACACACACACACACACACACACACACACACACACACACACACACACACACACACACACACACACACACACACACACACACACACACACACACACACACACACACACACACACACACACACACACACACACACACACACACACACACACACACACACACACACACACACACACACACACACACACACACACACACACACACACACACACACACACACACACACACACACACACACACACACACACACACACACACACACACACACACACACACACACACACACACACACACACACACACACACACACACACACACACACACACACACACACACACACACACACACACACACACACACACACACACACACACACACACACACACACACACACACACACACACACACACACACACACACACACACACACACACACACACACACACACACACACACACACACACACACACACACACACACACACACACACACACACACACACACACACACACACACACACACACACACACACACACACACACACACACACACACACACACACACACACACACACACACACACACACACACACACACACACACACACACACACACACACACACACACACACACACACACACACACACACACACACACACACACACCACACACGCGCGAGATAAGTCGTGCATTGATATTACACGAAGTCGGATTCACGCAAAGAAAATTTAAACTTCCCATGCCCAAATGCTAGGAAAATGTCGTATCCTTTATCTTGCATATCACCCCCTCACACACACGCAATTAAATAACTGGTTTTGTACACATCTCAAAATTGTCCCGCATCTGCAATGTTCTCCAACACTCTTGGTGAGAAATTATTCAATAGATGCAGTGATGCGCAAGAACAAGATGACGCATTTTGTCGATATTTGAGTTTGAAAGAATGTGTAAGCACTAAGCTCACTAATCAATTTTGGCTTCTAGCTAACTTTTTGGTTACATACTAGATGCTATGTAGGTTTTGCCAAGCTGAAATCAGATCATAGCTAAATAATGAAAGGACGTGATGGGTATGTTTTACTATGAGTCATCAAAAGAAAGGATAATGCATTTTATTGTCAATAAATACTGCTTCTCTACTAGAATGATTGAGATGTACGGGGGATAACTGCAACTTTATAATTATGCGTATGGTATGACAAAAATGTCCTGTGAAGCTGTTAAAGCATCTGAAGAGATTAATGTTATTCCTACTCTAAAGCAATCAGCTTCTAATGCACGTGAAACCAAGTTTTACATTGGGGAGGTCGAGGTTGAACCAGAAACAAACGACCAATACAAAGAGTCTGGTATTTCAAGGCAGCAGAGGGACTGCAAAGTCACACAAATAGTTATTGACGTTGTCGAGCAGTCATCTCCTTTTGAGGGTGACCTGCTATCGCTTCGAAGCCTTGCTACTGGCATGAATGCTGCAGAAAAAGTTGACACTGACAAAGCAGTAGAAGCCAGGAATAAAATTCTTAACAGAAGGGTAGGGAAATCTCTGAAGGAGCATTTGTTCAAACGGAAGGATCACCCAGTGGCGGAACCAAAGGGGGGGGGGTAAGACCCCCCCTAGCGTAGTCTTAAGAAGTGTAATTTACTTAATTAACTCAGGTTTGCGTTAATTAAACTTGCTCCTAACGCAAGTTTTCCGGATCAACCTAGTTTGCGCCCCCCCCCCCCTAAAATTTTTTTTCGGATCAACCTTTTTTGCGCCCCTCCCTCTAAAAAATTCCTGGATCCGCCTCTGGGATCAGGCAGTCTGTATGACGGCGAAGCGGAAAAAAATTGGGAAGAAATCCACCTTTTAGACCCTTCATTGCTGTTTCATCGTCTTCTAACTGTATTCTTTGACTGTATTCTTTGACTCTTCATTTCAATAAGAACTTTGCTCCTATCCTTCGCCGCATTTTGAAAATTCTGGCACGTTTCGAAAGCCAAGTAGACCAGAGCTAGCACAAGCTATCAAGCGGCTTTCAGCAGTTGATACTATTGGGGGAAAACATAGTCTGAATTGCACCTAAATCTTAGATGTGGGCGCTTTGTTTCACAAGATTCCCTGGGCGAAGAAACAAACATATTCGGAGATCTTAGACTGATACTGAAACCAAGTTTCGGCCGTATATCCAGATGCCATTATTGTCTTCGTGCAAAAAGAATAAAGCCCGTTTCGTCAATGTACTTTCTGATCATTTACGAGGCAAGGGTCTGAGAACCATCCAAGCTAAAGCTGATGTTGACTTGCATATTGTGCGTACTGCGGTTGAGTTTTTGATTATTTTGGTCACTGTAGTTATCGGTGACGATAGCGACTTGTTGGTGTTGTTACTTTATCATTTTATCCTTGAGCACCATAAGGTCTACCTGCACAGTGAGCATAAGCCAGCTACTTCAGATGTAACTTGGGACATCGAAGACAATGTTAAGAAGATTGGAACTAAGACCTGCAAACTGCTTCCTTTTGCTCACGCAAATCCCGGCTGCGACACAACTTCCCGTCTACATGGACTTGGCAAAGGGATTACGCTTAAACGGCTAAGAGACAACAAACAGTTTAGAAAAAATGCTTCAACGTTTTCTAGAATTGATGCTTCAAGAGAAAACATTAAAGCAGCGGGAGGGCTGCACTTTCTGTATTGTATGGCGGAGAATCTACTAACAATCTCGACGGTTACCGACACCGAGTCTTTCAGCAGAAAGAAGCAACGTCTACAACTTTCGTCCATCCCCAAGATCCACCTCCCATTTCAGCAGCATCGAAATTTCGCTGTCTTCGCACCTATCTTCAAGTACAAGATTGAATTTGGCTTCAGAGCCCTGCCCTTGATCCCAAGAATTGGGGATGGAGACTTAAGAACGGCACGCTGTACCCTATCCTCACAGATCTTCCAGTGACATAAAGAACTTCTTACCGTCATGAAGTGTGGTAAGGGATCATGTGATTGTGACCAGTGCAGCTGTCATCGAAATGACATCGAATGCGGCATTGCTTGCAAATCTTACAAAGGAACTAGTTGCTCTAATGCTCAGGTCCAAATCGAAGATGAAGAAGACATGTGACTAATTAAATAAATGTGATTAATCTCCAATCCTTTCGCAATTCCAAATCACCTGTTATTTTTGTTCAAATTAAAATCAATGATTTAGCTAGTTGTGAGAAGTTGCTTACTGGATTCTAAGAATTCGGGGTGTTCACGTTTAGGGTGGAGGGTGAGGGGGTTAAATTGACATGGACACGACTTCTTTTCTGCATTTGCATCCAAACTTCACGTAATGAATTCAACTTCGCTGTAATGTTGCTCCCAGACCTATATCGATACTTGATTTATGTGTGGGAGGGGGGGGGGGACTGAACTGGAGCGTTGAAAATGAAAAAAGTGCATATTCATGATCTATGTACCAGATTTACCTATTATCAACTTTCAATACGTGCAAATTAAGTTGTTTTTAAAAAGTCAACATTTTAGAAGAAAATACGAAAGATGGTTAATTTTGCCTGTTCCGATTTTGGCCGATTTTTTATATGTTGTAGGGAAGTTTTTCCGGTTTGAATGGTGCCAAAATCAAAGCTATTGCAATTTGTTCGAGGTTAAACCGTAAATTGACTGTACTAGAGAGCCTTTGCCCTCGAATGCAGAGGAAATTTTTCATGTTTCATACTGATATTGTGTAGTCATCTATTTTTTCATCCAAAAAGAATAGCTAAATGAAAGAAAGGATTGCAAATTCCTTTGTCAAAAAGAGCCGTTGCCTCCTCGTTTAGATTATTGCTTAGATATATAGATTGATAGATATACATTTATTCAAATACAATAAACATTGATAAGTCACTGTTAAAATCACAAATTTAAGATTAAATTTGCCTATGCAAATTAATAAATGCCTGATGTGACCGCATCACTCATATCAGGGCTATTTTGGGGCTAAACTGAAGTTCAAAATTAGAATAGTAAAATCTCATTCGAAAGAATGTTTCTTAGCTACGAAATAAGACCATAATCAAAATTAGAACTTACTTGGTACATCCATGTCATGAAAATTGTAGAAATATTTGTTTCTTGTTACCAGGAGAAATTGAAAGCTTTTAAAGACTAAAAACAAAAGTGTGGAGCGGTTATGACACTTCACCATTATTGAGTTAGTCTAAAAATTTATAAATTTAATTAGTCTAAAAATGCATTTATTAGCCTTACAGATCCAAGTGACTGAATTCATAACAAAATGTTTCGAAACAGGAGGACCTGAATTTTCTTCATGCAAGATTGACTTTTTTCGCATGCCGCTCTGGGTTTTTGAAAAGAAACCTTTCATGCCTTAGGTAACCATATGATAACCGTTCCTTCCACGTACCTAGTGTGTCTTGTAGTTCAGGTACTTCTTTCGAGCTTAAAACCGTCAGGTAGCACAAGTTCAGCCCGTCGTTTTGCGATACCTTCTACTCTACTAGATGGCTCCGTATGTCGTCAGTTGATCAGTGAACAGAGTAGTTTTTTGCCTAGCCTTAAAAGCGAAAATTAGACGAAGCAGGTGAGTTTTTCTAAGTTTTTATTATCTTATTTTGTTCCTTAAAGTCTCTACTTTTAGCTTGCATTTATGAGAATCTTATTTAGTTTTATCTTCATCTCCCATTTTTGTGTTTCTTTTAGCAGTTACCATATGGTAACTTTAGATTTCAGACGGGTAGTTTTTAAAGATGCTTCTCTTATACAATTTTGTTTTTGCTGGTTTATTGTGCTCTAGATTATTTCTTTTACTTCACTTTTTTTTATTCGTGAAGCACTTCATTCTGATTGTTCTAATCTGACGAAGCAGAAGCACCCATGCACCCTTGGTCTGATCACAATTCTCTCTTCCAGAGACAGCGAGCCTCTCTTATTCCGCCAAAAACTCCAAACCAAGAAAAGAGGAAGAAAATGTTTTCAAGGAGAGGAGCAGACGTGTAAAAGAGAAGCTCATCCAACAGAGAGCTGCAGAGATGGTTCTGCTACCAGACAGCGAATCTGAGATGGATATCACGTCTGATGATGACGACGAGTCTGATCCATTATGGAATACAACCCCTGGTGACACCTTCACATACGCCACCCTGCAGCCTGTTCAGCCAGTTAACGATTCCACAGAAGACTTACCTCTCAGTATGTTGTACCGTTTCGAATTTTTAACGGGGGCAGATGACCAATTTGATGGTGAAGAAGCCACTACATTCCCCGATACTGAAGCTCCACCGTCTCCCATCCAATCGACAAGCTCGTCACCTATTTCTTCTTGAAGCGTCCCCACCGCACAAAGGAAAAATCAAGATGCCACAAAAGAATACAAGTGGCCAAGAAAAGATATTGAGCCCCGTGATATCACCTGGAAATCTTCCCTCCTGAAAGCAACAGAAATTCACTTACCCATTGATTTATTCACAACTTTCATCACTGATAGTATGGTTGCGGGACTAGTTGACCAAACCAATCTGCATGCAACGAGGAAAAAAAACGCTAGGATTGCCCTAAAGCTGACCCAGCATGAGATGAGCCGGTTCCTTGGAGTACAGATGCTCATGAGTATTGCAAAGTTACCAGCTATGAGAATGTACTTGGAGCGCACTGTTCGATACACTCCAATCGCAGAGGCTTGGCGGTTTTTTCATATCAATGACGTTAGCTTAGCAGTGCCATCTGGTCAAACTGGTCATGATAAGCTGCACAAAATCAGACCAACGTATGACGGGTTTAGGGAAAATCTAAAAAGTATACCGCCTGAGGAGAGACAAAGTGTAGACGAACAGATGATTCGCTTCAAGGGTCGGCTAAGTTTCAAACAGTACTTGAAAGGCAAGTCTCATTCATGGGTTGTAAAAGTGTTCGCGAGAGCGGGCGTCAGTGGGATTGTCTATGACCTAGAAATCTACAGAGAAAAACCTCAGTTCCGACTAGTCCTTTGGGGATGGGTGCTGACGTTGTCCTTCGAGTGATCGACAATGTGCCACGGGGAATGAATTTCAAGCTGTACTTCGATAATTTTTACACGTCTCTTGACCTTATTCCTGCCTTACGCACCACTAACGGGATTGAATCATATGGGTCGATAAGGTGTAATCGTATGAAAGGTGCAATTTTTGAAAGTCATGCATCATTGAAAAAGAAAGGGCGTGGAAGCTATGATTATAGGCTTGAGAGGCACACGGAAGTTTCCATTGCGAAGTGACTTGACAAGAACAGGGCATGTGGCCTCATCGTACTGTGCCGTAGCTCCAGTTGACCATTGTCAAAGGTGGGATGGAAGTAGTCGTAGCCAAGTCGAGGTAGATAGCCCATGTGTTGTCTGTTAGAACAACAAGTCAATGGGTGGCGTAGGCTTGTCTGATATGCTTCTGGAGCTCTATCGCACCGACATACGGTCAAAGAAATGGTACATGCGGATAGTCTATTAATTCCTTGACTCAGGTGTGAACAACGCTTGGCTTCTACGCAGGCGAGAGTGCGAAGACCTGGGTAGACAGCATGTGTCCTCGATGCACTTCAAGATGGATATTTGCAGGTCCTTGATAGAGTCAGGAGTTGTCAATAGTCTTCGTGCTGGGTGATCCTCTGTCAGTGCTCCTACAAAGTGAAAAACAAAAACTACAGAAACAGGCATGCCATCAAAATCGGTGCGCTATGACACTGCAGGCCATTTACCCGACACAGTTGAAAAGGTACGCTACCGGTACGAAAAATTTGCAAGGAGTGCAACTAGCCGAATTCTCTGCGTTAAATGTATGGTTCGGTTGTGTCTGAATGGAGATAGAAACTGTGGTGAAATGGAGACAGAAGGTGACTATGCGGTAACCATTTCCATTTCAGTTTGTGAATGAAATGAATAATTGAAGTTGAAATTCCATTGAAACTAAGCTTACGTTGATTATTATTGCAAGGTTTCAGAATTTTTCAAACACTCCTTCAGTGTTTGGGTTTGAAAGGGTTAAGAATGGTCAGAGAATCGAATAATATTTAGTTCTAAGTATTTTTTTATTGTGTACATTTTTTTTTTAGTTTAGCTCGGATTTGGAATCGTACAACCCTGCTGAGAAGCCATTCCTGAGATAAGGGCTAAGGCATATTCGGTAATAAGTTTTCGTACTTATAACTTTTTAATATTTAGAAAATAATTATTAATAGAAGCTTAATTAGAAACTAATGAATCATTAGAAGAAAAGAAAGGCTTAGCAGAAGTTATTTAAGATTAACAGCAAAATAGAACATATTTCAAAAAGGGTTCTGCAAACCTTAAGCATACTGGCCATATTTCAACATTCTTTGTTAAAAAAAAAAAAAAAAAAAAAAAAAAACGCGAAGGTATGTATAATGCACTTAGCAGTGTAATACCATGGCTGTTCGCTTAGTGGTTAGAGAAAAAGAATTCTAAGGCTTTTGCGATTATGTTAGTACATATGCAAAGGGGGGGGGGGATTCACGGACAGTATTTTACCTATGAATCTCATGGTTCTATAATTTTCATGCAATGCCAAGGTTTTTAATTAATCCATTGCTAAACGTTAAGAAATGCTTCAGTTATGTGTTTCAAGCTTAGATGGACAGTTTATCTAGCTATCTATTGACATCTTTTCAGTGATGAAACCTTCTTCTGGACTCGTTATCCTCAAAGATCTCTGAATCCCCCTTGCTGTTCTGTTCATGAACTGGAATTAAATGTCAGAGTCTATTGATTTCTCAGCAGTCGCTTTCCATAATTCGAAGGAGAAATACCGAGTTGGAAAATGTTTTATGTAATCTTAATCATTAGCTTTGTAATAGTTAATGGAGAATCTCCAGTGTTCGAAAATATAATGGAAAAATATGAGGTAAAATTTATTTTTACTGTTACCTAAATTCCATAGAGCTTCAGATAAATATAGACAGAAGGAAGGGATTTCCCCTGACCTTCCTTCACTCTGTGGGGGCCTTATCCTGTAAACAAGATTTTTTAAGAATTCTTTGAGAATGATATTCTCATTTTATTTTTTATTTTAGATCCCCTGAGATATCTTTTATTTTGGCAGAGAAGGATTGTCACACATGCAGGTTTTTTTTCGGATATGATAGTTTCGAACCAATAATCGTAAATTATCGGAAAATGGCTCGTTCGAATGAAAATTAAAAAATTAAGCCCCCCTCCTTAAGGGAGAAAGAAGAAAACACGCCACAGCAAAGTGCAAATTTTGGTATTTTGTCATTTACTGAGCGAATTTTTTGAAGACTACTGAGAAGGTATTTACAATTCCTCTGTCTCTGAGACCATACCGGAACGCAGGGTAACACTCGTTCTCAAACATGCATGTATTCAAAAATAATATATATATATATATATATATATATATATATATATATATATATATATATATATATATATATATATATATATATATATATATATATATATATATATATATATATATATATATATATATATATATATATATATATATATATATATATATATATATATATATATATATATATATATATATATATATATATATATATATATATATATATATATATATATATAAAAAAAAAATATATATATATATATATATATATATATATATATATATATATATATATATATATATATATATATATATATATATATATATATATATATATATTGTTAGTACAGACCGTTAATCCAATATAACTAACGATTATGAAGTATCGCGTAGCTAAGCTCCAGCTAGAAGGGTGAAGGCCTGTGTATTCTTTTATACGGGAGGGAGGGTGAGTATCTGAACCACCCCCAAAAAATGTTTTTAGACTCAGGTTTTCAAAGTTTCCATGAGAGAGGTACTTCAGAGGAAATCAATTATCAAATTGATAATGAATTTTACAGATGGCTTTCCCTCAAGCTATCTTGGAGTTTCGACTTTTTCTGACTCTGCCTTAAAGAATTTTTGTCAGTGTTTTTGAAGACCAGAGGTGGCTTTAGAGGGGGGGGGGGGGGCAAAAAGGGCACTTGACCTGGGTGCAAAATTTTAAATAAATAATCTAACATATATAATTATTTTGTAATTTTTGAAATTTTGTCGTTATTAAAATAAAGTAGAGAGCGCAGTTGGCAGTAAGTATAAGCAAATTGAATCCGACATTTTCATTTTCCCTTATAAAGCAAGATTGAAATAGATTGCAAGGAAAGTCAGATTGAAATAAATTAAAATTATGTTATAAAATTAAAATTTTGTTAAAATTCAGCCTGAAAATTTTTTGGAGACAGGGGGGGCACTAATCAAGATTTTCTCCCGGGTGCAAGAGAGGTCAGAACCGCCACTGCCGAAGTCTAACTGTCCAAACAAGGCGAAAATTTCCCCCCTCACAAATTTTCTATTTACGAGGCAAAAAGGTTTTGTTATTTAACCACTTCCCCGAAAAGAGAAAATTTTTAAAATGAAAAAAATGGTCAGGCGATAATTCATGGCCTTATGAAAGAAAACTTCGGAAAACGCATCAAAAATTTGTTTATATACATTTTTTTCGTGTTTTTACTTTTACGTCTAGTTGAAGAGAATTTTTTTTGGGGAGGGGGTCAAACCCCCTTTCCCTGGATACGGCCTTGAGGAGTATATTGTCTTCCAAAAATTGTCATTTCTACATCGAATTTTCATATTGTGTAAATTTTGTATAGGTAAATTTTGTAAGTTGCGTTAATAGTAATTATTTCTGATTTTTTAAAGTGATAGTTTTTTTTTTTCTTTCTGTTTACTTAATGTCAAGTTTTACAAGGATTTTCGACTTAATAAACTAGTCTTTAAATTGCTCAATGAGTTGCTGAAGTAAGGGGATAAAAGCTCCCATCTTATTGTAGAAACAACTGTTAATTTATAAGATTTCTATTTTACTTTACAAACCAAAGGTACTAAACAAGCCCTGTTTCTCAAATCATTGGTATTCAGGATTTAAATTTTGCGAGTTGTGGGAGGGAAGTAAAACATTTACATTTGCAAATTGGCTCCATTCGTTTATCCTCAATGATGTTTTCAGTACAGGACTTGTAAAACCTTTGTGTAGGCAGCTGGAGTTTAAGGGGAGAGGGATACAGCCCCTTTCATATGAAGGAAAATGTTATATTACTCCGAAGTTTTTATGTTTCTCATTGCTTTATACTTGGTTACCGTAAAAAAAACTAACCAACGATTAGGCCAGCCACAGCAGAAATATATTAGAATTAATAAAATTGATATTGTTTAGTTTCAAGGGTGTATCCAGGATTTTTGGTTGGGTGGGGGGTATCTTTTATGGCGGGGTGTTTACATATAAAGTATTAAAAAAGCATCATAAATTTGTTAATATACATTTTGTTATGTTTTATGAGTCAGACAATTTTTATTAATTTTTTGGGGAGGGGGGGGGAGTGGGTCAAACACTGAACCACCCCCTGGATGCGGCCTTGTTTCATGCATAATTTAAATCACCGTTTGCTAATTTCTTATAAATAATTCGGTAACCTCTTCTGTCACCGGTGCCAGAAGAGGCTACCAGATAATTTCTCCAATGAACGAAAAAGAAACAATCCAATATTTTAGAATCCGTAACGAAAATTTTGATTGAAATAATAAAACAAAGCGTAATAGTTGTTACAGAGGAAACTAAAAGAAAAAAAAAGTGGTAATCAGAGGCAACGCTATAGCGTTGTCTATAGCGATCCTTTTAAAACCTTTTTACATTTTGAAACCTATTAGAACTTCTTAAAATATAAGGTTCTAACAAAACTGGTATAAAACTAAAACCGGCGTAAAAATATACAAAAAAAGATGGAAAACCGGAAACTGGTGTAAAACGTATCAGTTATGTTTAAGGTGAAGCATAATTATGCAACCAAGGGATATCAAGAAAGCGGGGGGGGATCATTAAGAATTATTGACTCTTTGTAAAAAATTTTATGGAATTGCCTCATAACTCAAATATTACTTATTAATAACAGGCCTACTAAATATTAATTTAAACATAAATTATTTCTTTTGATGGAAGCTAATACAAAGTTTAGCATCTACCTGGTCGTTATAGCGTAAACTGACATGGCCTTGAGAACTGATTGTGCTCTGGCCCATTGAAGCTGCAATTATCAGGGACTGAAAAAACGGTACTATTCTATTAGCTGTAAAACACGCGTGAAGTGAAGTTTGGTTAATGCTAATGAAATAAAACAAAATGGGATAAAATATAATAGTTTAGAAACAAACGTCGGCTATGTATTTGCACATTAGGGGAGTGGGGGTAAAGCTTTGCATATATTAAATAAGTAAACTAACCTAACCTCGGTACCCCCCCCCCCCCTAAACTCCTAAAAACTAAAGTTTAAATCTAGTTCCCGGAGTGAGAAACCCCTTGTTTATACAGCGTCAGATGGGAAGATACCGGGTAATAGGCATTTGGTCTTTGCTTTTCTTGAGTGTCTGTCTCGCGTGTTTTACTTTTACAACTAATAGAACAGTATCCAAAAAACCCTGTTGGTACAGGTTTCGTGGTTATTTCAAGTCCATAGTGACAAAGGGTATGCTGTATTTCTCAAAGGGTAGCACAATTTACTTCTTTGGACAAATAAAATAAAGAAGACTTGCTTAATTAAGTATTATCTTTTTATATTCTTCTCGAACGGATTCAGTTCTGTTACTAATCTTCTCAGGGAGGTTGAAGCGTCGAAGGGGCAGACTTACTGTAAACTGATGCGTGTGGAGGGACTCAAATGAATTTAGTCAACGGCCTCAACGGCCCAATGCCTCCATACTCAAAACGACTGGGCTTGCACGGTCGCATCACTGACCCCCACCCCAACTCATGACTTGGGTCTTTGTAAAACAAGGGTTTGAACTTGCATCCTAAATGACACAGGATTGCAAGTCCAGTGTGCTGTCCACTCGGCTAGGTTGGCCTTCTTAGGTTTGTATTGCATTATAGACGTCTAAAATCAGAACACGTTAAGTATATATTTTGAGAATGGTGTGCATGTTACCCCTTGTTGAAACCCGGGTCATGCAGAGATTCCCAATCTTGACCATTGTAGGGTCCATAATAGGGTCCTTTGGCCTGTGCCCAATCCAGCACCTCTTCCCATCCCAAAATTAGCACGTATAAACGTGTTGTACCTCTTCCGACTCTTGATCATTCAGAGATGGGAACTATTCAAAATCATTAATACTAATCATCGAAAATATATAAGTAAATCATAAGTCCATATTTCAAAAAAGGTGTTTAAATTCCACAAATTAGAGATTTAAGAATTTGTAAGCTCGATATATATTAATATGAGGCTAATAATTTGACATAGACGTCCAAAATAAAAACACTGCAAGTAGATACTTTACAAATTATGAATATGCTGAACCTTGTTGGGATAAGAGAATTGGGATTCATCCAAGAGCCATCTGTGTGATTGAAAGGACCAAAGTGCACCTCCTAGGTGCATGTTCCTTCGAACAACCCATCTCAGTGGCCAATTTTCAAAGCAATCTGGTCACTTTTAGTGATTCGTTTGATTTGATGGGCAAAGTAGCCGAAGTCTTACTCCCTTGTCACTTTGATTTAACTTGAAATGGTTTAAATCTTATTAAACGAGCAATAACTGTACATGTATAAATTTTTCCTTGAAAATGAGGCAAGATTTTTTTTCTGAAAATTGGCATACTGTTATTTTCTGGTATAAAAAAGATGATCTAGATTCATCATGACCTTAGGAAAATTCGTTTCCCCCACCCAGCCCTCTCAAAATTTTTCATAAATTGTCTGCTGACTGAAAATTTAGACCCCTGAACGTTGAAAGCCTTGAGTATAAGTGGGAGTTTCAAAACGCAATTTGTTTCCTGAAAAATCAGTTGATTCCGAGATTTTAGAGAAAGACATTCCCTTTTTTATAGCTGTGAAGTGAGTCTCTGCTTCTAAATTTCTTCATATTAAACGTTACACATTGCAGCATTACAATAATAATTGTATATCGGTCGACCGAGCTTTGCTTTGTTTACTACGATTTTTCTTGATAAAATTAATTTAAAAAAACTTTTCAAAAAAGAAGTTTTTCAAGGAAAAGTAAAGGCCGTGTTAAACTTAGGATCAGCAGAAATAAAAATCTATAATAATTCAAACTCAAAACGACCAGAAATTACTACTGCACTTAATCGCTCCTGCTTACGACTGCGACTATCTTCGGATACGACTATGCCTACATGCGACTGCATCTACTTACGACTGTGACTACGTGCAGCTGCGATTGTGACTGCTTGGGACTACGGTTACTTACAACTGTGACTGCTTGAGACTATAACTGCACCTGCTTGCAACTATGATTACTTGAGAAAGCGACTACTTGCAACTGCTACTGCGACTATTGGCGACTGTTATTACTTGCGGCTGCGAATACTTGCGACTACTATTACTAGTACTACTTTGATTTCGACTGTGACTGCTACTGCCACTGCTACTACTACTACAACTACTACAACTATTAAACTAAATCGAAAGACTTTAATTGCATTCAGTTTGTCAAAATGGCACAATCGTAGTAGTATTCACAGTAGTAGTAGTACTGGAAGTAGTAGCAGCAGCACTAGTAGTAGTAGCAGTAATGATCGTTGATTTAGTCTTCGTACTAGCAGCAGTAGTAGTCGTAGCACCAGTAGTCGCGGTAGTCATTGTAGCCTTAGTAGTCGTAGCAGTGGTGGTGTGTTTTAATTTAGTTCAGCATCACCCTTAACATTCCTAAAAGTTTCATCTTAATACCCTTAACCTTTTTGGAGAAACAGGATTAAATAAGCCTCCTTTTCCCAGTAACAAGACATACATGTAAACAAAAGGCAGCTTGCAGATCTTAGAACCCTTATTTCAAGGGCTGTGGGGTCATGTCATCCCTGGCTACTGGACCTTTCTACTAAATCCAACAAAATAGCTGCCTCAAAATTTAGATAAGATGTCTCTGGAAGGAGGGCAGCTAAAAGAGGCGTTGGAGTTAGGCTACTTGCCCTCCAATTACTTATGACTCTTTAAAAAGCACTAGAACTTTCAATTTGCAATAGAATGAGCCCCATGCGAAGTTTCTAGGACATCTCCTTCTATAAAAAGTGGTCTGGGATTTCCTTCCTTACGAAATGGCCTGGAGAAAAAAAGAATAAATAAAACATTGAAGCCTTATCGTTAGCTACTGAAAAAAATTACTTTATAACTCAAATGAAGGTATTTTCTTCCCTTCGAATACTAGGTATGTATGCAGAGGGAGGGGATCTTTTGGGTTCTTGGCTCTTTTTGAATTCATGGTTTTTGCTATTTTTCTGGTCTTGACGTTTAATTGGCCTATTTGTGCGTTTTATTTATAATTGTGGCCTTAAAAACGAGATCTTGCGCACATACCTGAGTGCCACCTGCCCTCTGTTTTCGCATCTTCACAATATTTAAAAGTACGTCTCCGCATATATTTGGTAGTATTTTCTATTAACTTTCACACGGATTTAGGCAATTTGGCATTTACAAGATAACAGAAGCTTGATTTTAACCATATAGATTTCTATTCGAGGTTTTATGTGTCCTTAGGGGCTGAAAAAGAGTGAAATAACTTAAGTTAAATCGATTTTCTATTTAGAATATCTTCACTGCTCTCAATCTTAAACGCCTCCAGAGAGTCAATAGGCTTTCGGAGATCTTCTAAAGTTTCCTTTATCAAACAGTTTGTCGTAACAAACTGTAAGGAGAGAAAATTCGTGCTGATAGTAATTGAAATTCTAAAAACTTGAATCTTGAGAAAAGAATTATAAAATAAAAAATAGTCTGAATTCTTCGGGATTCCATATGTCAAATTTTTAAGTTTATAAGCTACCCATCAGTTAGCCTAAGAAAATTTGAATAGTTCTGAAATTGGGGGGGAAATACCTTAAAAAGCGGGGCAACATTGATAAAGTATACTTCATCGAAGTCAAAAAACCTAAGAAGCCATCGCTTGTATCAGAAGATGTTTCAATTGACTAGAAATTAAAAGTTTCAGTACCCTATTTAAGTAGCACAAGTTGTAATACCATAGCGAAGGGGTAATTTCTACCGTTTTGTGGTATAAAACATCAATGTTATCCCAATGTTGCCACCAATGTTTTATTTGATGAAATAATACCTAAAAAAAAAGAGAACCGAAATACTATAATAAAACTTTTGAGATAGAAAATCAACTTAGAAGTTAGAACTATCGAAAATATAGTTCTTGCATTCCCGACCATACAGCCTTGCAGTGCAGTATATGTTTGATGTTTTCCTTTTATTGGTGGATTAATAAATCTTATCTAAATTTCATCTTATCTTACGTCATGCGGTGGTGTATTTGATACGTGCAATCTCTAGAAAATAATAGTCAACCAAGTTGATTAACTGGAGAGAAACTTTCCAGGAACAGTTGAATACTAAACTTAAGAGTTCAATATTTGAAAAAGTAGAGGATGGATGGACTAATTTTAGGATAATAATTTGCGAAGTTGATGATGGAGTCTTAGGGAAGAAAGTTAGGAACGGAACTAGGAATATTAGTGAAATTCTTTATGTTTAATAATGAGGAGAAGGGGTGTTTGTACAAGAACTATCCGGGATAGATCAGATCAGAGCGTTAGATCATATGAAAATAAGAGGAATGTAGAAAAAATGGAGAAAACATTAAAATATGAACCAAGGAGGTGTGAAGTGGAGACCATGGACAAAATTGCCTAGGATAAGTAGACTCAGCTAGGCGGAATAATGATAAAATATTGTATTGGCATGCTACGAAATTGCGATGGATTGGTCAATCTTGACTTGTCCCAGGTAATGATAGGAACAAGTTAAACAGAGTGAAAAGGTCACCTAATTAGTGAAAAGGAAAAATTTAAACAGAGATGGGCAGAACATTTTGAAAATGTGCTAAACTGGGATAGAGTTACAGGAAAAAACACAGAGGAAAATGACAAAGTTTGTGACACCTTGGATTTGAATGACAATTTGTTTTGTGAGGAAAAAATAGCGACAGTACTAAAAGAATGCAAAAATATCAAGGTGCCACGAGGTTAAAATAAGTTAATGAAGATTATGAATATAATTTTTACTCTTAGGCTCATATTGAGTGCCTAAGTCATCAAACACCTTTAGTCCTCAGTCTTATATATTATGAACAAGTGTTCGATTCAGCGGATAGAAGAGCTTTTTCAGCGAAGGTCTTATCCTTGCATGGTATACCAGATAAATAAAATAAAGTGATTAGTGTTATGTACAAGAATAACACTGCTGTGATTAAGATAGGAAATGAGGCTAATAGCCAGTTTCGTGTCAAACAGTTCGTGGTAACAAACTGTAAGTAAGGAGCAACTCGGCTCAATAGTAACCGAAACTCAAAAATTTGAACTTTGATATCATATCAACATCAGATCAGTGAGTCTTTTGTCGCCCACTGTTGATCAGGCTTAGTGTAGAAAAGAATTACTAGCCGTTGTGGTATAAAGAATAATGAAGACTTGCATAATTTTCAAAACTTCGGAATACGCTGTTGATATACCTTCTGACAATCGCAAAGTTCTAAGAGTTCTTTTGACTTATTGGCTAATGAGTCTAAATATCTTCTCACAAAATCCATTTGCAAGGCCAATGGAGTTGTGTCAATGTAAGCTTCTTTTTAATACGCTGCTACACTAACTAGTTGGCTAGTATTGATAAAGTGCGGCATATTGACATTTAACGCAGAGATTGACTCTAACAGTGGAAGAGCATTCAGGAAGTGGCTTTCAAATTTGGAGCACAATCTGTCTGTCACAAGAAAATTATTCCTTCTGAAAGCATTTTCAATTGATTCTTTCACTTCAGCAAGATTGTTTTTTCTCCAAAGCCGACATGACTACAAAATCACGTAAGTGGGAAGCTACTTGCTGTGCACGCTTTGTTCTTTTCCACGAAGAATGAAAATTCTGAAAATTTTGCAAAAGGTTTTCAGTGAGGCCACACTCGGAAGAAAATTCTTTTGTTTTATGAATAAATTCACCAAGACCATCATCAGTTCGCATATATATTGTTTTATCTCACGTACCTGCAATAAGGCTAGTAACTCTAGAGAAAGCTAGGATTACCTCCAGCAGCTGCTCAGACAGAGTTTGTGGCACAAACTTTTTATTTCCGCTAGGTGGAGAATAAACATAAATTCAAATGTCTGAAGTCTGGTTGCGAGTCCGTGGGTCTCAGCTGCCGATCCCCTGTCACTAGATGTTCTGTTAATTGATAAAACGGCCATAGTACAGTTGTAACTATTTAGTACTTTGTTCACCATTCTATCCCAGTATATCTATCAAACAATTCGTGGTAACAACTGTAAGTAAGGAGCGACCCGGCTCAATAGGAACCGAAACTCTAAAAAAACGAAATTTTGATATCAATAGATACATCAAAAGAATCAGGTTTCAATGCTGATTTAAAATATATAAGTTCCATCAAGTTTAGTCCTACCCATCAAAAATTACGTGCCTGTGAAAATTTGCCTGATTTTTGAAAAAAAAGGGAAAACCCCCCCTAAAAGTTATAGAACCTTGATGAAAATAACACCATCAAGTTCACCGTATCAGACAACCCTACTGTAGAGGTTTCAAGCTCCTATCTGCAAAAATATGGAATTTTGTATGTTTTGCCAGAAGAAAGATCACGGATGCGTGTTTATTTGTTTTTTCTTCCAGGGGTGACCGTATCGACCCAGTGGTCCTATAATATCGCGGGGGGGGGGCTCATTCGAAGGGCCATTAAAAGCTCCAGTGCCTTTTTAAGTGACCAAAAAATGGAGGAAAACTAGGCCCCCTCCCACGCTCATTTTTTCCCCAAAGTCACCTGATCAAAATTTTGAAATAGCCATTTTGTTCAGAATGGTCGAAAATATAATAAATATGTCTTTTAGGATGACCTAATCCCCCAAAGTCCTCGGGGGAAGGCCGAAAGTTATGAACTTTACATATAGTATTGGTTATTTGGGAAATATACAAGCGTTTTCAGGGGGATTTTTTTCTGGTAGGGGGGGGGGGGGAGGGGTCGGGGTTTATATGGGACAATCTTTCCATGGAGGAAGTTTTCATGGGAGAATGGGACATTGCTATGAAGGAGATGCCGGATCTCCCAGCATTATTTAAAAAAAACGATCAGATATTAAATAAAAAAACACGAGTTTTTCAACTGAAAGTAAGGAGCAACATCAAAACTTAAAACGAACAGAAATTATTACGTATATGATTGGGTTCGCCCCCTAGTCAATACCTCGCTCTTTAAGCCAAAGATTATTTAGTTCTTTCATAAGAGCTATTTATTCTATTAACGGCCTTTGGTCATTTTTATAAAATTGGAACAAAATTCGAACTTTAGCGTAAAGAGTGAGGTAGTGACTTAGGAGCGAGCCTCCTGATATACGTATTAAAAATATTTGAATATAGAAGTTCGTTACGTAAGTTAATTCGTAAGTTACGTATATTTATTACTAGTAAAAAGGTTCGTAAATAAAAAAAGACAACTTCCGAGAAAGGCATTTAACCAAATAAAAGTAAAATTAGTATGTAAATTTTGTTGTAATTATTCATGTATGGTGAGCCAAAATCAATACCTGCATTAATTCGAAAACGTTCAAAAATTAAATAAAAAAAAAATTAACTGAAAGTAAGGAGCAACATTAAAACATAAAACGAACAGGAATTATTCTGTACATGATAGGGGCTGTCCCTTTCTCAACGCCTCGCTCTTTACGCTAAAGTTTTTTATTGTTTTAAAAATAAAGTTGTGACACAGAGTCAAACTTTAGTGTAAAGAGCGAGGCGTTTGGGAGGAGACAGCCCCTTTCATATACGAATAATTTCTGTTCGTTTTAAGTTTTAACGTTGCTCCTTACTTTCAATTAAAAAACTTGTTTTTTTATTTAATCTTGTAATAGATGATTTTAGCTGCTGAAGAACAGTTATGCTAGTGGGTTTCTGAGAATTAAGAAACAGTTGGTAGTGCGTATTGCTATTCGCGATAAAACAGTACGGATCTTGAAGAGTGGAGAAGAAAGATGCCATTCCCTTCAAGTTCTGAATGGGATCACCCAACACAAGGTTGAGTGCTTGAGCATGGCAGTTAATGTAAATTCATGCAGTGCAGTTGCTATAATACATGCTTGCCCACCTGAAAAACGACCACTCATGACACTGGCTTGGTATTTTCACAGAGCCCCCCTCTCTTGGTGATAAAATCTTTCGTTTGTGAAGTCAAAATAGTTGGTGTTTGATTGTTGGTACTATTTCTTTTTAACTCTCTTGTTAACAAACATTGTCCTTATTCATATTCTTGTTTTGTTATGATTTTTGGTGTATGAGATTAAGTATCGTCCTTCAAGATTTATATCGATTGTTTGAATTCTCATTAAAAAAAAAAAAAAAATGGTCTGAAATTCGCACTTCAAGAAGCTAAATTTCAAGACAATTTATGAAACGAATTTTATGAAGTAACCATTTTCAATGAAATCAAATTTCAAATTTAACCTGTTAACTGGGGGCAAATAAGAACAGCCACAAGGAAATTGCAGAATCCCATGCGGTCTGGCGTCTATTAACAATCTATGGCTACTAGGAATGCAAAAAGTCCGCCATTGTACAAAATGTTGTTATATTTACTAAGTCTAAAAGTTCGTGGTAACGAACTGTAAGTAAGGAGCGACCCGGCTCCATAGTAACCGAAACTCCAAATAACGGAATATTGATGCCAATAAATATATCAAAAGAATCAAATTTTTATGCTGATTTCAAATATATAAATTTCATTAAGTTTAGTCTTACCATTCAAAAGTTAGGCGTTACCTGAGTTACCTGAGAAAATTTGCCTTATTTTCGAAAAAGGAGGAAACACCCCCTAAAAGTCGTAGAACATTAATGAAAATGACGCCATCGGATTCAACGTTTCAGAAAACCCTAATTTAGAAGTTTCAAGCACCTATCTGCAAAATGTGGAAGTTTATATTTTTTGTCCGAAGAAAGATCACGGATGCGTGTTTATTTTATTTTTTATTTTTTTTTTATTTTTTTTTATTTTTTTTATTTCCCCATGGGTGATCGTATCGATCCAGTAGTCCTAAAATATCGTAAGAGGGCTCATTTGAACGAAAATTAAAAGTTCTAGTGCCCTTTTTAAGCGACAAAAAAAATTGGAGGGCAACTTGGCCCCCTCCCACCCTCATTGTTAAGTCACGCAATTAAAATTTTAAGATAGCCATTTTGTTCAGCATAGTCGAAAATCTAATAAATATGTCTTTGAGGATGACTTAATCCCCCACAATTCCCGGGGTAAGGGCTGCAAGCTATGAACTTTGCCCTTTGTTTACATATAGCCTAGTATTGGTTATTGGGAAGTATACAGACGTTTTCAGGAAGGATTTTTTCTGATGGAGGGGCTGGAGGAGAGGGCTATGCGGGAGAATATTTCCGTGGCGGATGTTTCCTTGGGGTAAGGGACATTTCTATGAAGGGGGCGCCGGATTTCCCAGCATTATTTAAAAAATGATCAGAAATTAAATTAAAAAAAAAACTATTTTTTCAACTGAAAGTAAGGAGCAACACTAAGACTTAAAACGAACATATTCGACAAAATGTTGAGAAAGCCATTTAGCCAAAAAAAGAAAATTAATATGCAAATTTCATTCTAATTATTCATGTACGGTGAGCCAAAATCAAAGCTGCATTAATTCAAAAACGTTCAGAAATTAAATAAAAAAAAACAAGTTTTTTTAATTGACAGTAAGGAGCGACGTTAAAACTTAAAACGAACAGAAATTATTCCATATATGAAAGGGGCTGTTTCCTCCTCAACGCCTCGCTCTTTACGCTAAAGTGTGACTCTGTCACACAAATTTATTTTTTAAAACAACAAAAAACTTTAGCGCAAAGAGCGAGGTGTTGAGGAGGGGACAGCCCCTTTCATATACGGAATAATTTCTGTTCGTTTTAAGTTTTAATGTCGCTCCTTACTTTCAGTTTAAAAAAACTTGTTTTTTTATATTTAATCCAGAAACAGAGAAGACCTGAGTCACACACAACTCAGAAAAGAGTCAGAACAGACTCACAAACAGAGTCAAAGAAATATAGAGTACATACTGCGTATATATAGAGGGGACCACTGCTCCAGAATGACGTAACTAACATGTATAATTTTTTTATGGATCTTGGGTCAATTACTTTATTGTAATGAAAGTTGGTCACTATGGCTGTGAATGAGGCAATAGAAATAGGAATACGATAATAAATAAATATGTTTAGAATGAAGCCAACAAGATTATTGTGAAGTACAGCTATGTTAGAAACAGATTTGTTTTAATTGAGAACACTTTTTACACAATTTTTTTTTTACACCTCAAATCAACAGAAATTGTGACAAATGATTTGGGGCCCCTCCTAAAATAAGGGTGGGGCTATAGCCCCGGCCAGCCCCTCCCTAAATAACGTCACTGTATGCTCATGATTTAAGCATCTTAGATGAAAGTGCGAGCAAAATGAATGAACTTTTAAAAGTTTTGCGGGTTCAGGGTACTAGAATAGGTTTGAAAATTAATGTTAAGATTAAGTCGCTAAGGCTAGGAATAAGTGAAGATGAAAAGGTGACGCTGGGTAACGAAAAGATCGATCAAGTGGACAACTTCGCGTACCTCGGTAGTATTATTAGTAAAGACAGTGGGAGCAGTGAAGAATAGTGAAAATGTTAAAAGTAGAATAGCCAAGGCCCAGGGTGTTTTTTCACAGTTGAAAAAAGTTTGGAAGAATAGGAAGATAAGTCTTCCAGCCAAGATTAGAATATTGGAAACTACAGTGATGACTGTGGTCAAATATGGTTCTGAAGGGGTCCGAAAAAAGGAGGAAGATTTGCTAGATTTTTTTCCAGAGAAATTGTCTACGGATTGTTTTGAGTACCTAGCTGACTGACCGTAAAGCACTAGGCAGTGCGAAAAGCCTAGTTGAATCCCACTTTCTAGGGCTATAATGAGAGAAAGGTTGAGCTGGCTAGGACACGTTCTGCGGATGAAGGATGACAGATTGCCGAGGCAAGCAGGTTTTCCGCAATTGGTGTGAGAGGATGCTGTAAAGAAAGATGAGCGTGTGTACCTATGTTGACTTCAGGTGGCTTGGTGATGCGGCGAGTTATTAGTAGTAGTAGCAATGGACGTGGTATATACTGTAGTAACTATCTGCGATTAAGGGAGGCGTTTACATTTATGTCTGGCTGTATTTCTAGGTCTGAGAAAGTGCATGACCAGATGCATGTGTTTAGGCTTGGATGTCTTGTCGGGGTGGCATATGAGCGTCACTTAACCGCAGTAAAGGATGAGGGATGTCAAACTCCTTGGCTATTGGGATATTCCCACTTATTTTAGGTTTTAAGCTCCTTCTTCGGTCCCTTTTTGTTTTTATAATGTCTTGTGTTTTATTTAATAAAGTATATAAGTGTAATAGCATGAAAATGGACACAAGGACCGAATCTGATAATTAATACTTGGGATGTGCAAAAAATTATGCGGCCTCTTTTTCGGTAAAAAATTTTTTCAATGCAACAAACACTGTTCGTATTTTGGAATAATTACGTTTTTGCTAACAACAGCTATCTGATGAATCTCAATTATTTATTTCAAATTTTCCTAATAGCTCATCCTGCCTCAAAGGCTAGTCTAGGTTACACTAATAATGATCAGCACCCTTGTTCGCTAAGTCAACACCAGGAACGCAAAGAAATGGAGTAGGATCGGATAATCCGCAGCAGGAAAGCTGCATCCCCACATGGTTTTCCAAGGTAGGTTATTTCTGAAAATCAATCTGCAGCATTCTTTAAACAAAAATTCAAACAGATATGATATTTTTCTCTAGAGAAAAATATGTGTCTTTAAGTCTTTAGCAGCCTGGTGCTACAAAAATTGTCAGAAAAAAAGCAGAAAACCTTGCGCTAGAATATAAACTTGCGCTAAGCAAAGTCACCAAAGTTCCAGGGATATACTGCAGAAAGGTGGGACAGGGACCAGGGAACTGGGGGTGGCCTCATAACCCTGGCTAAAGATTGTCTTGCCCATATTGTGCAGCCTAGTGTACCAGGAAGAAATGAAATAGGATCAATTAAAGTAAAATTCAAGGAAGATTGGATAAGCATTGTCAACTATTATAACAGTTCTACATGAAACTTTGATGTGAAACAACTAAAGGAGATTCTGAGTAGCTGTGAAGACTCAAAAATATTGGCTGGAGATTTCAACCTCCACAATCACATGTGGGATACAGTATCACCTCAGGATCACAAGTCAAATGAACTGACCAACATTATCATTGATCCGGCATTCTTGACATGCTTACTCACCCCCCTGGATCTTGGTACAAGACTTAATAAAACAACTGGAAGAACATCTACAATTGACTTGACCTTGGCTTCCCCAAACCTATCAACTGACTTCAGCATTACAATCCCAGACACTTTCTCATCAGATCACCATTCAGTGCTAACTACCTTTCACATGCTTGAGGAGTATAGGAACACATACCAAGTACAAGAAATGAAACTATGGAGTTTTGAAGAAGAGATGTGGCCAGCCTGGAGATATGAAGTTGACCAGCAGCTTAACAAAATCCAAGATACAGTTGCCATGACTACAGATGAACTGGCAGACACAATCACAAAAATCCTAATCAATGCAGGTCAGAATGTATTTGGTTTTAAGAAATTTAAGGAAAAGAAGCTCAACTCAATCCCTGGATGGAATTCAACATGCCAAAAAGCCGACACTGAGAAGAAACAAGTTGGGAACAAGGTCAAGCGGAACACTAGCACCGAAAACCGTATTGAACTGAATCAAAAGTTAGCAAAACTCTGCCAGACCATAATCCAAGAAACAACTGCAAGCTGGACCTCTCTAATTGAGACAAAGTTGAAACATTCAACTTCCATTAGAGATCTGTGGCGAAATTTCATAGCATTTGTGGGGAAAAAGAAAACAAGGAAGGAACCCCCAGTCCTTCTGAGAAATAGTATCCCAGTTACCTCAACCCAAGAAAAATTCAATTTTCTTTTGGACCAGCTCACTGAACAAGCACCAGAAAGTGCAAGACATCACCAAAAGACCCACTCTACCAAACACAACATACCTTTTGAGCCTTTTGCTGCATCAGAAGTTATTCAGCAAACCAAGAGACTGAAACTAGGTGCAATGGGACCTGACTTGATACACAATCCAATGCTAAGGAACCTTAGCCCCAAAAAAGTAGAGATCATTACAGCTTTGTTCAACAAGTCTGCAGCAACATCAACAGTCCCAAAGCAGTGGAAGAAGGCCACAGTAATTCCTATATTGAAGACAGGAAATGATCCAAAACTTCCAGCCTCATACAGACCTATAGCCCTTACATCATGCCTTTGCAAACTTATGGAACACCTTGTTAAGTTAAGAATTCTCCCAGAACTACTAAATTCACTCCAGCATGAACAATTTGGCTTTCTTCCTAATAGAGGAGCCACAGGTTTCAAGCAGGGTAAGGAGACACTAGCAGCTTTCTTGGATATGAGGGCTGCTTTTGATAGGGTTAGTGTGGATAACCTGATGGGAAAATTACAGTCTTTCCAAATCTGCATGGAACTGAGGATGTGGATAGAAGATTACTTGAGAAGCCGGGAACTGGAGATCCATATGGGGGAGAGTAAATCTCCATCAAGAAGTAAGCCAGATGTGGGAGTACCTCGGGGGGGGGGGGTACTAAGACCACTCCTTTTCCTTATTTATTGCAGTGATATTAGTTTTGAACATATTCTGGGATGCAATCTGTATTTCTATGCCGATGACATTGCACTTGTTGCAACATCAAGAGATGAGCATGTCCTGCAAGCTGCTGTCCAGAAGGGCCTTGATTATCTCAGTTTATGGGCAACTGTCAACAGCAGGGAATTCTCTACTGCTAAGTCAGCAGTGCTCCTCTTCAGAAGGACAAAGATTCATTCAACGCCAAGGCTCTCAATCAATGGCACCACTGTCCCAGCAGTTGAAAAGTTCTGCTACCTTGGGGTGACTTTTTACACCTCACTCTCATGGACTCGAAATGTAAATTATTTAATTGGAAACCTCAAGAGCAGAGCCAACTTTGTCAATGCTATTTGCTTATCTAAGAGAGGAGCCCTTTTCTCTGTTGCCACCCAGCTTGTGAAAGCAGTTGTAATAAGTAAGCTGGATTATGGCTGCCTCCTATACCGAGAAGCACCTGCCCAAATCCTGAAAAAAACTGGATACAGCCCTGTATTGTATACTGAGGAAAATTCTCAGATGCCTAAAATCAATCCCCCTACCTGCAATATACTGTGAACTAGGACTGATAATATTAGAAACTGGAATGAAGAAATTAGAAGTACAATATTTTACACGGAAGATGTTGATCCCAAATGACATTATCTACAAAGAACTTATTGAAACATATGATCACAACCAAAGATTCCAACCAAAATCAATTCCACCATACTGTCGAATGGTGAAACACATCTCTGAAACACCTGCTCCTATCCCAACTTCTGATGTTATTGATGAGGTAGGTTCAGCTTCTAGTATAGGTATAAAGTCAAATTTAGCGCTACCCCTTTCTCAAGGGGTAGCCCAGAGGAACCACCAGAGATGGCAAGAGCTAGGTGGCATGAATGGGTAGACCAGTGGACACAGACTGGACATAGAATGGTATTCACTGATGGATCATGCTTTGCCACTGGGGGTGGGCTGAGGTTGTGGTCCTTGGGCTTAGTCATGCACTGTCTTTTAAAGTAACAGAGAAGCTGTCAATCTTTTCACTTGAGTTGTATGCACTATTGAAAGCGTTTGAATTTATTGCAAGTGTTTTGCCAGCAGGTAAATATTTGATATGTAGTGACTCACTTTCAGTGCTGAATTATTTGATGTATGGTCATAGGCCAGCAAGAAAATCAGTGCTGCTTTTAGA
Organism: Artemia sp. Qi Xiang Cuo; assembly: GCF_049724085.1. Lineage (NCBI taxonomy): Eukaryota > Metazoa > Arthropoda > Branchiopoda > Anostraca > Artemiidae > Artemia > Artemia sp. Qi Xiang Cuo. The sequence continues at coordinate 75,571,098 of NC_142800.1, forward strand.
TAAGATACTGCTAAAACTGATGACAGCCAAGTATGAGATCGTAACAGCATGGGTACCAGCACATCTTGGAATTAGGGGAAATGAGCAGGCAGATAAACTGGCAAAATGGGCTGCTAGGTATGGGGACAATTTAGTATATCAGTATTCAGTGAATGACTTTTTATGTTATTATGATAAGTTGCTAAAGGAGAAGGAGAAAGAGGTTTTTGGTCAAAGTCTCAGAACCAGATCCTTGATGTGTATGATTATGGTACCCCACCTCCCGATCTATGTCACCCATTCAGACACCTGGCTATCAGTATATTCAGGCTCAGGACAGGCCGTGCTCGAATTAGGAGTGTATTATTTAAATTGAAGTCAGTAGACTCTCCATTATGTGAGGTCTGCAATGTAGAAGGGGATGTTAGGCATATTTTAATGTGTTGTAAAAAGTATGAGACACAGAGATTGTCACTGAAAAAAGCTTGCCTAAAGTATTTTGGTGCATTCACGCTCAGAAGTATCCTGGGCCATGCACAGGCACCACCATGGGCTAGGAAAAAATCTGAGGAAGTATTAGGCCGTTTTATTGTAGATACTAAGCTACACTTAGTGCTGTAATTTGTATTAATAATTTTATATTTTAATATTTTTGCATATTATTTTTAATATTGTACATGTAAATTAGTGATATGTAGGCTACATGTATGTGTATATATCGCAAGCCAAGCTCATCAGTTTAAATTGCCATATCAGCCAGCTGTGTTTGAATTGTAAATATGGAGGCTCAAATGTGACACCATTGGACAGAGTTGAATACAGCTTGACATTGATTTAATGGTTTTTGCCTTGAGAACCTTCAAAACCCCTCCCTAACCACAGCGACAAAAGCCAGATGGCTTTTTAAATTATTTTACCCTCGGTCATGACAGAACGACAGCTGGACAGCTGAATTTTAACGTGGAATACCTTTCATCCCTAAAGGCTCCGATGAAATCGTGGAGACGTGTACAATGGGCAGCCTGCCCAGGAGTGCATCAAACAAACAACAACAACAACTCTGGCAAAGTAAGTGACTTTAGTTTATGAAGAAGGCAGGTCAACGCATTATTTATTATTAATAATTTGGTTTTTATTTGATGTATTGTTATTTCAGAGTGCTGATGTTGATCCTTATTACAACTATGGACCAAGAGCTGAATACTTGAGGGGTAAGTATGCTTTCTAAATTACTCACTGTTTACCTGTACGGAGTGATTATATAACGCTACTGTATGAAACGCGATCAGGATTAATGTCAAAGCTAAAATGCTCTATCGACAGATTCGTGCTATTACCAATAACTATAATATCTCTATTCCTATTATTTTAATCAATTTCTTTGATAATATTAACAATAGCTAAATAGTAATTATTAATGAAGTTGTTGTTTATTTCGGTATTGTGATTAAGTCACAAGCATTAAATACGATCGCCATCTCCAGAGATAAAAATTGTCAAACAATTGGAGCAAATCTGAAGAATTCACGTCTGTTGTGTCAGCGGACAAACCTGCTCTCTTGTATGTCAGAGGTGGACCTACCGAGGTTCTGAAGTTTCTACAAGTACTTTTTGCTGCCCCTTTCTTCATTAAAGATTGATTTCTACAATCTTAACAGAAAGCGTAATTCAGGAAAATGTAGGGGTGGGGAGGCAAGTTTTTTTTGAAGATACGAAAACATGGAATGTTTCAAAATCATTTTTTAAATTCTAGTTTTCTAAATGAAAGTACAAAAACAGTATCTTCAAAATATAGAGCGAATTGCCACTTTACCCCATCTTCCCCTCCCCATTAGTATCTCTTAATAAAACTTGGAAATTTATTCATTTCATAAATAACCGTAAACGACTTTTGTGTTTTAAAATTTTACATTGTACTTTTTTTTCCTGATTTCGATTTTGAAATGCAGTTTTAAACCTTTGTTTAGCCTACATCTGAAGGTCCTATTTTTAGATATACTCTCCAATTTGTGTGTTTTTGTGAATTGTGCATAGTAAAATTTCTACAGTTAATTCTGCTCTGAACGACCTAACAAAAGATTACTAGTGACAATGACGGCGTAAACATGCCATAGATCTGCAAATGCGCTTTCTTTACCCTTCTTGGACCTCTGCTCTGTATTACAGATCTTAAAGGTGTTAATGTTTGGAGATATCTTTCCAGCTCTATGGGTTCGAATCTCGGGTGAAAACCATCCAACTGACTTTCAAACATTTTTGACGGAAGCTATGATTGGGTAATACAATGGAAAGAGACAAACTCTGAAGTCACTATGGCTGAATCCTTTCAAGAGCCTCAACGTTAGATTTTCCATCGTAGTATGAAGTTTAAGGACGGATTTGGTTTCAAAAGTAAAAAAGGTGATGGCGGTTATTAACTTTGAGGTTATAAAAAGTATAGAGAATTTTGTTTAATGAAAAAGAGCAAGTGACGCCGTCATTGGAAATCTGGCTGGCGAGTTTGATTATAAGGAAATTATCTTAAGTCACCTTGGAAACCTTACTTATCTAAAAAAAATGGTATTTTGTTTGGATTTGTATTGTAGATAAATACTTAAAAACCAAGCCACTAGCAGGCCTATATTTTTACCAGATGAATATTTTTAAAATTATTTTTCTTGCTGGAGAAACAAACTTTTGAACTCCAATCTGAGACATGAATGAAACAAATATTCTCTTATCTCAAGATGGGGGATACTTGTCCTCCATTTCCTCCCTCAACATCAACCTTCATACTGGCAACTTTTAGCAGAAAAACAGAAAATTTCCACCTTTTGTTGAATTGAAATCATGGGAAGATTTTCAGTCTCTGTGGCTGGAGAATTAGTGGACCAGAGGGCCAGACATTTTGCACCTTATTTGTAGAAATACCATGCAGAGGTTTCAAAACCGCATGATTCAAATAGTGTTCTTTTGGCTATTCATGAAGATGAAGTTTCCTCGATGTAGGATATTAAATTTTTTTTTCATCATGTGGACTTGAAATGAAGAGCCTTCGTGCGTAAATCACAAGTGCAGTAATTTGGGTGTTCTATTTTTGTTTTGAGCCATATATAGATTCTAGTGTCTCCTTATAGACATAGAGACTTTAAAGTTTCAGTTTGCGATCTGCCCTTTGATTGCTTTTGATAAGTTATTACCAGAGGTCTGGGCGCAATCACTTCTTTGTTTCCTAAATTGGAAGGATTTTATCGTTAAGACTGAACTCAACTCGATAGGCTAGTCCTATTAACACAGCACTTGATGTATTTTTTGTCCACTGTTAGAAACTAAGTTTCAGGGATAATGGGTTTCCTAATTCTACTAACTATGGAAGAAAGAGTTTTTTCCGGTTTGTAATATTTGAGTTCCAGAATAGTTGGGTCTTTTCCAAGTTTATTCGTTTTTCTCTTCAGAAATGCAGTGTCATTTTTTGAAGCAGATCAATATTTTAAGATCGGCCCACGAGACTGTAAAAAAAAAAAAAAATCGATTTAGGCTAAAATATAATCTGTTTAAGTTCGAAGTTTAAGAGCAATTTCTTTAATCGATTAAAATCTAATTTAAGTCCTTCCTGATTTGTGTAGCGGCTTGTCTAAATTCACGAATAGTGGTCATAAAGATCCTTTTTTTCAGTAATTGTATGAATAACGCTAACAGAATTAATGATACTAAAATGGAACACCGCTCTATTTTTCTACTCATCTTACTGCTCAACAGGGGGTGGCGGGCTCAAATTGCAATCTTACATCTTTTAGGGCTAAGCCTCAAGTCCTGGATTACTGGTTATTTGGTTTGGGACAGGGGTCAGTGCCGTGACTCTGCAAGCTCAGGCAGAGTTAACCCAGCTCAAAATGGATACATAAAGAAATCTGGAGAAGGTAAAGAGAAGAGGCGTTCAAAATCACCGGATGGATGCCATGGTTGTCGTACCACACTTATCAAGTTTGATAAGTGAATTTTTGAAGGTTAAGAGCGATACATTGAAGTCAGATTAATCCACCTCACATATGGAATAATTTCTGTGTATTTTAAGTTTTTATGTTACCCCTTAATTTCAGTTGAGAAATTTTTTTTTTTTTAATTTTCAACATAATCTAACGCCAAAATTGTCGGGAAATTCCTTGATGTTCCATGAAATCATATGTTTTTTTGTCGGATGAAGGAACATGGGGATTCATCGGAGAGAATATTAACCGTTGAAGGGGTATTTTCTTAGGAAGGATTCTTTACGCGATAAATGTTTATTGGTAAAGGTAATGTTCCAAGGAGGAGGGGGGATTTGAGGCCTTAGTTGCAAAAAAAGTAGGAAATCAAATTTAATTTTTTTTTTAAATGAAAGTTAGGAGCAACATTATAACTTAAAACGAACAAAGCTAGTTCTTAATAAAAGAAGGGCTGCTCCATCCTCTGCCCGTCGCTTGTTACACCTGTTATCCAGTACACACTCGAGAATTTGGATTTACAGGTACGGGGCTGAAACAATTAAGACGCTTGGGAGATAGATAGGACATACACAATTTGGTCTGTATACATTAGCGGAGCTGCATGCAAAATGTAACTTAACATAACAAAACCAAAATACCAACCAAATATTTGTTAAAATATAGCTACAATGTAGTTTTCCATGGCGCTGAAGGTAATTGTCTCCGTATACAAACAGCAATAAACCGGTTATTGTCTGATTTTGTAGATCCAAATTCTCAAGAGTGTATTGGCTAATAGATAAGTATTTTAATGCTACAAAGCTTATTATTTGAATTCACCCGGCTTTTTGTTTCAATAACCTCGGTTGGTTTGACTGATCGTCAAATATCATTAAAATAACATTTTTAGCCCCCCCCCTTTCACTTGAAACACGACTGCTGAAACAAAAAGGACAGTGAACTAGGGATAAAAATTGTTTTATATCATTAGAAAATTTTTATTGTAACGAGCAACATCAGAGGCAAGGCTATAGCATAGCCTATAATTAAGGTCATACGGCTCCAATGTTTTATTATTTATTTATTATTATTATTTTTTCCCAGAGGCACTTCATATGGAAGAGGTCGTCGTATAAACTTCAAAGGGGACTCATTCGATTGGAAATCTAGAGTTCTAGTGCTTTAAAGGGTCAAAGGTGATTGGAAGGCAACTAACATCCCTTCCACGCCCACCATTTCCCCAAAAACATCCAATCAAAATTTGATATAGCCATTTTGCTCTACGTAATTGATTTCCATATATAAATTAGGTTTTAGAGGAGGAAACTCACCCCCCCACCCACATCCCTCAGGGCACGGGTTGTAAGTTATGCTCTGGGGGCATATAAGGTGTTTATAGAATGCTTTGTCGTAAAAACTTCAAAAAGGACTCATTCGATTTGAAATTCAAAGGACTAGTGCCCTTTTTAATAGTTGAAAGTGATTGGAGGGCAACTAACCCCCCTCTCCCCCCCACCTTTTCCCGAAACAAATCCAATCAAAATTTTGAGATAGCCATTTTGTTCAACGTAGTTGAAAATTCTGGAAATTAGGTCTTTGAGGATGATATCCCCCCCCCCCCGCCACCAAATCCCTCAGGCCGAGGGTTGTAAGTTATGCCCTGGGGGCATATAAGGTTTTTATAGAAAGCGTTGTCGTAGAAATTTCAAAACGGCTCATTCGATTGGAAATTTAAATGGCTAGTGCCCTTTTTGATAGTCAAAAATGAATGGAAGACAACTAACACGCCTTTCACGCCCACCATTTCCCCAAACACATCCAATAAAAATTTTGAGATAGGCATTTTGTTCAGCTTAGTTGAAAGTTCTGGAAATTATATCTTTGAGCAGGACACTCCCCCCAAAGTCTTCAGGGCAAGGGTTATAAGTTATGCACTGGGGGTATATATGGGTCTGATGGAAGGATTGCTTGTATAGACTTCAATGAAGGTTCATCAGATTGAAAGCTGAAAGTCCATGTCGTCTTTTTAGGCGTCAAAAGATATCGGGGGTAACCAGCCCCCCCCCCAAAAAAAAACAACCTTTTTTTCGCAAATGCATCTGATAAAAATTTTGGGGTACTCGTTTTCTGAGATGCGGTTCAAAGGCAGGATGCCAAAAACTTCAGTGTCGAGGAACTCTCCTAGAGCTCAGGGACAGGCCTTATAAGTTATGCCCTGGGGGCATACGCGTATATGGTTCTCATGGAAGGAATGCTCGAATAAACTTCAAAGAGGGCTCATTTGATTAAAAATTGAAAGTTCTAGTTCACTTTTTAAGAGTCAACAGAGATTGGAGGGTACCGAGCCCTTTTTTCCTCAAACCTATCGAATAAGAACTTAGAGATAGCTATTTTTTTTTTAAATAGTTCTAAGACCGACACAGGAGTCGACGCAGCCCCTCAGGGCCCGAGGGCAGGCGTTGTAAATTATGTCCTGGGGGAATATATATTTTTTATGGAAGGGATGCTCGTAAAAACTTCAGAAAGGGCTCATTTGATTGGAAATTTAAAGTTATAGTTCAGTTTTTGAGAGTCAAAAGAGATTGGAGGGCAACTACGCCCCCCCTTCAACGCCCTTTTTTCCCGTAATGCATTCGATACAAATTTTGAGATAGCTATTAAGTTAAAATTGTTCAAAATTCAGATAAAAACTCAAGTGTCAACGCAACCCCCTGGGCCTGTGGGCAGGCGTTGTAAGTTATGCCCTGGGGCATATATTGTTCTTATGAAAGGGATGCTCGTATAAATTTCAGAGAGGGCTCATTTGATTGGAAATTGAAAGTTTGATCTCACTTTTTAATAGTCGAAAGAGATCCGAGGGCAACTATCCCCCCTCCCCCCTCCCCAAGTCTTCTTTTTCCAAAACCATCTGATGAAAATTTTAAGATAGACATTTTGTTAAAATTAGCTCAAAGGTTGGATAAGAAAAACTCCGGTGTCAATACAACCCCCCAGGGCCCAGGGGAAGGCGTTCTAAGTTTTTCCCTGAAGCCAAGGTTCTTATGAAAGGGATGCTCATATTAACTTTATAGATGGCTCATTTGATTGGAAATTGAAAGTTCTAGTTAACTTTTTAAGAGTCAAGAGAGTTAAGGGCAACTAGCCCCCCCCCAAACGCCTTTTTTCCCCCAAACCCAACCCCTCCAAATTTTGAGATAGCCAGTGTTTTGAAAATTGTTCAAAAACTAGATAACAAAATTCCGGTGTCAACACAACCCCCCTGGGCCCAGGGATTGGGCGTTTTAAGTGTTGTTCTGGGGGCGTATATGATTCTTATGAAAAGGATGCTCCTATAAACTTCAGAGAGGGCTCATTTGATTGGAAATTGAAAGTTCTTGTTTACTTTTCAAGAGTCAAAAGATATCCGAGGGCAACTGCCCCCCCCCCGCACACACCCTTTTTCCCCAGGCCCATCCGATAAGTTTTTTAAAACAGCCATTTCATTAAAAATAGTTCAATCGTCAGATAAAAAAAACTCCTGTGTCCACGCAACCCCCCAGGGCCCGGAAGCAGGCGTCATGAGTAATGCTCTGGGGTATATATAGTTCTTATGAAGGGATGCTCGTATAAACTTCAGAGAGGGCTCATTTGATTGGAAATTGAAAGTTCTTGTTCACTTTTTAAGGGTCAAAAGAGATAGGAGGGCAGCTAGTCACCCCTCCACGCCCTAAATGCATCATATAAAAATTTTGAGATAGACATTTGGTAAAAATAGTTCAAAGTTCAGATAACAAACTCCGGTGTCGACAAAACCCCCCAGGGCCCGGGGGTAGGCGTTGTAAGTTATGCCCTGGGGGTATGTATGGTTTATAGGGCTCATTTGATTGGAAATTTGAAGTTGTAGTTCATTTTTTAAGGGTCAAAAGTGATCGGAGGGCAGCTAACCTCCCCCCACACTCCATTTATTTTTTCCCAGAGGCACTTCATAAAGAAGGGGTCGTCATATAAACCTCAAAGAGGGCTCATTCTGTTGGAAATCAAGAGTTCTAGTGGCCTTTTTAAGAGTCAAAAGTGATCGGAGGGCAACTAGCCCTCCCCAAGCCCTTTTCCCCAAATACATCTGATAAAAAATTTGAGGTAGCCATTTTGTTAAAAATAGTTCAATGATAATATAACAAAAATCCTTTACGTATAGCCATGTCGTTAAAAATAGTTCAAAGGTCAGATAAGAAAAATTCCTGTGTCGACGCAACCCCCCAGGGACCGGGGCAGCATATATGGTTCTTATGGAAGGTATGCTCGTATAAGCTTCGGAGAGGGCTCATTTGATCGGAAATTGAAATTTCTAGTTCACTTTTAAAGAGTCAAAAGATATAAGAGGGTAAATAGCCTCCTCCCCCTCCATGCCCTTTTTTCCTCAAACCCATCCGATAAGAACTTTGAGATAGCCATTTTTAAAAAAATAGTTAAAAGATCATATAATGAAAACTCCGGGGTCGACACAATCCCCCAGGGCCCGGAGGCATGCCCTTTTTTCCTCGAACCACTCCGATAAGAACTTTGAGATAGCCATTTTTAAAAAGGTAGTTCAAAGATCATATGATGAAAACTCCAGGGTTGACACAATCCCCCAGATCCTGGTGGCAGGCATTGTAAGTAATGCTCCGGGAGCATATATAGTTCTTGTGGAAGAGATGCTCGTATAAACTTCGGAGAGGGGTCATATGATTGGAAATAAAAAGTTCTCGTTCAATTTTCAAGAGTAAAAAGAGATCGGAGGGCAATTAGCCCCCCCCCCCCCATCCATGCCCTATTTTCCTCAAACCCATCCGTTAAGAACTTTGAGAGAGCCATTTTTTCAAAATGGTTCAAAGATCATATAATGAAAACTCCGGGTCGACACAATTCTGTGGGGCCCGGGATAGGCGTTGTAAGTTATGCCTGGGGGCATAAGGGATCCTCGTATAAACTTCCGAGAGGGCTCATTTGATTGGAAATTGAAAGTTGTAGTTCAGTTTTTAAGAGTCAAAAGAGATCAGAGGGCAACTATCCCCCCACGCCCCTTTTCCCCCAAATGCACCCGAAAAATTTTGAAACAGCCATTTTGTTAAAAATAGTTCAAAGGTCAAATAAAAAAAACTCCGGTGTCGACACAACCACCCAGGGTCTGTGGGCAGGCGTTGCAATCTATACCCTGGGGGCATATATGGTTCTTATGGAAGGGATGCTCGTAAAAACTTCCGTAAGGGCTGATTTGAATGAAAATTGAAAGTTGTAGTTCAATTTTTAAGAGTCAAATGAGATCAGAGGGAAACTATCCCCCCATTCCCCTTTTCCCCCAAATGCAACCGATAAAAATTTTGAGATAACCTTTTTATAAATAGTTCAAAGATCAGATAACAAAAACTCTGGTGTCGACACAACCCCCGAAGGCTCGGGGGGGGGGGTAGGCATTGTAAGCTTTGTCCTGGGGCCATATATGGTTCTTATGAAATGGATGCTCGTATAAACTTCGGAGAGGGCTCATTTAAATGGAAACTAAAAGTTCTAGTTCATTTTCTCAGAGTAAAAAAAGATCAGAGGCAATAGTTCAAACATCAGGTATTAAAATTCCGGGGTCGACACAACCCGCCAGGGCCCAGAGACAGGCGTTGTAATTTATACTCTGGGGATATGTATGGCTCTTATAGAAGGGGTGCTCGTATAAACTTCAGAGAGGGCTCATTTGATTGAGAATAGAAATTTCTAGTTCACTTTTAAAGAGTTAAAAGAGACCGAAGGGCAATTACCCCCTCCCCCCGCCGCTCCTTTTCCCCCAAACCCATCCCATGCAAATTTTTAGACAGCCATTTTGTTAAAAATAGTTGAAACATCAGATGATAAATTTCCGAGGATGACACAAACCCATTTTTTCACTTTGATATTGTTACTTTGATGCCAGTTTTGATACTTTGATCAACATTTGAATTTTTTTTTTAAAGCTTGATTTTGAAATAAGGAATGTTTAAAAACTTGAAACTTTTTGCAATCAAAAACGAACAAAAACTATTAAAAAAACTTTCCGGAAAATAAGTTTTTTAAAGAAAAGTAAAGGCCATTTTAAACTTAAGCTTAGCAGATACAAATACCTGTTAAAATTCAAATTAAAAACGACCAGAAATTACTATTAAAGAATAAATGAAACCCAAAACGAACAGAAATTAAATAAAGCGAATAATGCTTAGATTGAATATGAAAATCAAGCTTAAAAAGAAAAAAATATTTTGCTATTGAAGTATAAATGAAACTTAAAACGAATAGAAATTAAATAAATAATCAATGCAAACAAACATATAATAGATATTAATGTAAACAAATAAATAAATCTTAAAACGAGTGAAACTTAAACTTAATATGCAAATCAAACTTGAAACGAACAATAATCACTACAAACAAGAGTTTGGGTATTGCGTCCTTCTCTTACTGTAAAAGTCTATAGCCTAAATCAAATTGAATATTTGATGTTTAATAATAATAATTGTTGAAAGATCCATCAGTCAAAGAATTTATTTCACTGTAATTTCATTTTTATTTTCAATGCTGTAAGAACTGGAAACAACTTCGTCTTGAACAACTTTAGAAAGAGCAAATAAATTAAACTGAATATCTGATGTATAATGGTCTTAATTGCTCAAAGCTCATCAGTTCAAAATTTTACTATAATTTTAATGTTTATTTTCAATATTAAGTACAAAAGAAAATGTTTGTCATAAAATTGGTTTTCAGTAAAGCGCCAATGACGCAGTAGGTTATAGACTTTTACAGTGAGAGAAGGAGGCGATACCCAAACTCTTGTTTGTAGTGATTTTTGTTCGCTTCAAGCTTGATTTGCATAATCAGTTTAAGTTTCACTCGTTTTAAAATTTGTTTATTCATTTACATTAATATATATTGTATGTTTGTTTGCATTGATTGTTTATTTAATTTCTGTTCGTTTTAAGTTTCATTTATACTTCAATAGGAAAATATTTTTCTCTTGTTTTAAGTTTGATTTTCATATTCATTCGAAGCATTACTCGCTTTAAGATCTATTTATTCATTTATATTGTTACTTGTTGTATGTTTTTTGTTATGATTTTTTATTTAATTTCTGTTCGTTTTGATTTAATTGATTCTGTAATAGTAATTTCTGGTCGTTTTGAGTTTGACTTTTAACAGGTATTTGTATCTGCTGAGTTTAAATTTAAAATTTAAACTCAGCCTTTACTTTTCTTTGAAAACTTACTTTTTGGAAAGTTTTATTTAATGAATATAAAAAAATTGCCAGTTTTTTAATTCGGTTTCAGATTGTTTTGTAAATGATGCCTGAGAATCTCAAGCTCTCTTCTTGGAATTTTTTTTGCACGTGGAAATCCCACAATAGAAAATTCCTCCCAAGAGAAATACTTCTAAAACAGTGTACTGAAGATAAATTCATGTTAATATCACCCCCCCCCCCTCCAAGCCAGACCTTCATTGTAAAGACAAAATTAAATCAACGGTACTTGTGTCTTATAGCCACCACACCCAAGAAGTGAAGTTGGGTTAATCCTAATGAAACAACTCTTACTTCATAATACTCTTGCCCCAGATGTAACCTAGGTATTGAGGATGTGGCCCATATTCTCACCGAGTGCCAGCAACTTTCTCTATTAAGGGAAAAGTATTTTGTGGGTGGTAACTTGGAGTTCCCGGGGATTCCGAAAACGACTGTAAAAAGGACAATCAGGCAGTTATATAAATATGTAAATGAAGCGTTGATTTCAATGAGTGAAACTTGATATTTATGTTATTTTTCTTGTGGAGTGTAATTAAGAATACTGTTCTTTATGGCCTGTTTTTTGGCTTATAATAAATTATTATTATTATTATTAATATGCAGAATAATTGTAGCTAACACATTTTGCATGCAAACTGGCTATACTTTACCCCCCCTTCCTCCTAATGTGCAAATACATAGCCCAAATTATATATTTTCACTGCATTTTCCCACCCATAACCTGTTTTCCAGTTTTTGTTTCGTCACAGTTGATTCGATTTACAGGTACACGGGTTGAAACAAGTGAGCCGCATTGCGAGAATAGCTGGAAAATAAATAACTCTGGCTATATATTTGCACATTAGGGGGGGGGGGTAAAGTATAACCGTTCTGCATGCAAAATATGTTAGCTACAATTATTCTACATATTATGAAGTAAAAATTGTTTCATTCGGATTAACCCAACTTCACTTCTTGGGTGTGGTGGCTATAAGACACAAGTACCAAATCAACGTACAATAATTTAATTTCACTTAAGGGCGATGAAATTAATCTCAAAGGCTCGTTTCAGAAGATCTGAAACCCTAGTATTGTGCTTACTAAGAAGATTAGGCAATCTGTGGAAGCATTATTAGTCTAGATTACCTGCCGATAAAACTCTAGCTAACAGAATAGCTGGTTTTTGTTTTGTCTGAATGCCGTACATACATTAAAAAGTATGGCACAAAAGTTTATCACAAAAAAGTTAATCACAAAAGACACAAATGTCAAATGAATTAAGTTTTTAGTATTTAATTTGCCAAATATTATAATAAACATACAGAAAATTTACAAATATAGTTATTCTCTTTTAGCTGACGATGAGGAGCATGATGACGATCACTTACATGTTGTTACTGATATCAGAGGACAAGTTTGTACGATGGCAAAGTTAGAAGTTGTACTCTTGCTACGATACAAGGGAAGTGACAAAGTAGACGAGATTGAAATTCAAATGCCAGACAACGTTGCATCTAATGGTACTTGCTCACAACAAATTGACGATGAGACTCAGCAGAGCTTGATGTGGGGAAATTTTAGCCTTTGCTTGATATATGCAAGAGTAAGTTTTTGTTACTTTGAATCAAAAGTGAATCAACAGATGCGTACCATAAATGTGCTACACTCTTCTTAGGCTAATATACTACCGTGCTATGTCAAAGTGTCGTATATACTGAATCCTTAATTAAAAAATGGCCCCAAACGTTTTGCAGCCGAGCTTAAAATTCTATACAGAGGACTGACTTTATTCATTTTGTATCTAAAGTTAGCTTACTAGCTGCGTTTGATTATTTACTAATTTATCAAAGCTCCATAATAAAGGCAACTTCTGCGAAAAACCTATGGAAATAATAGTAAATAAAAGAAATGGTAACTCAGAGCAAAAGGAGTCTCCCAGCCTATGTCCCAGTAGTCATTCATACGTTTCGTATGTTCAGTTGTTTGTATAACAAGCTAAAAATACATGCAATCTGGGTTACGATCTCTCTCTCTCTCTCTCTCTCTCTCTCTCTCTCTCTCTCTCTCTCTCTCTCTCTCTCTCTCTCTCTCTCTCTCTCTCTCTCTCTCTCTCTCTCTCTCTCTCTCTCTCTCTCTATCTCTCTCTCTCTCTCTCTCTCTCGCTCTCTTTCTCTTTCTCTTTCTCTCTTTCTTCTATTGAAAACAAGACTAAGAAGCCTATTGGTTAAATATTAATAAATGCAAATACAAAGTTTAGCAAATTCGTGGTTGAGTTTATGTGTGCTTATTCACTAGTCCTGTAGTTTGAAAAAGGCTGTTGCTCTTTTTGCTGTTTTTCTTTCTGTTTCTCTTTAGCTTCATCATTTCTTTTAGGTTTTAGTTCTTACAGTTATCTACAAGAAAAACAATTTGTCTCCAGAAGAAAACATCGATTTATCTCTTTTAGGACGTGTGTAATCGCAACGCTTTGTCTTGATTCTCTATAGAAAGGTCTCCAAATAATGTTTGGTTCTCTTGTACCCATGGGGATCTGAAACAAAGGAAGCAGCTTGCTAATTGCAGTGCCTAGGAATTGCAATTAAATACAAATTAACTTACATATTTTAGTACTCTATTAAACTGAATAGAATAGGTCGGTGTATGGCAAGGTAGTAGGTAAATAAAAATAGTTATATTGCAAAAAAAAATCATATCCTATAGTTTTGAAAATTAGGTTGGGCAGAGGCTGTGGGTCTATGAGAAACCTTGTCTCTTAATTGAGCTTGGGTTACACCAACCCAATATATTTAAAGCTCATATAATTTTGAAATTGCCATAAATGGCGATTTTTGACTTTGGAAGGAGGTCTAAAATAAGAAGTAATATCTCCAGTTTTCTATTATAAATTTTACTGATTTTGTATTTCTGGCGTAATAATAATAGTTTCATGTCTGTGTGGAGCCACAAAATTGAATCGAAGCTCAGGATTCAAGGAGCAAACAAAGGTGACTCATTCGAAGGTTGCTACTTACAACGATCAATACACACAATCCTACCAAATACTAAGTACTAACAGGAACATATCTCTGTGCTCTAAGCTTCTGTGGATACGATCCAATTTACAATTCTTAAAATTAGCACTTACAAGAATTGCTGATATATTGGAAAGAAACAATTAAACCACAAATGTATCTCTTTCTCATTCTTTCTAGTTTGAAATATAAAATTTGTTTCTAATTTGAAAATAAATGATTCTCAAAATTGTTTCCAGTTTTCTTACTACCCCTTTATTACTAAATATCTGTTCTGATTTATTTTAGATCCTTGTATATCTTTAGCATTCAAACGTATCTCTTTGAGAATATCCCTTGCCTTTTCGTTCATTTCCAACTGGAATTGCAATACCCTTTAAGAATAAAAAAGAATGAATTTTGTATTTACTTATTCATTGACGTTTAGTAGAAAATATAGCTGATATGAAACTAGCCACTTTAAGAATATTTAAAAGAGCAAAAAAGGATATTTATCCCTTATTATTCCTTCATTTCTAAAAAAGAAATCAAATGAAAATAACAGAAAAACCGCTAAAAGCGAAAAATAGCATAAAGTAATTAACGTTAGGGCTAGCATACTAGTCCCCGAAGCCGCGCCCCGCCGAAATGACGGCGGCGAATGTGTGATTCAGTATCGGCGGCGGCGGGGCCCCACGTGGGTCAAAAATTTTTTTGGGGGGCGCCGAATTTTCTATTTAAAAATAAAAATAAAAATTCCACGTCACCAAGCACGTTCAACCTCGATTTTAGTAAGGATTTTTAAATGGTTGGCTAAAAAATATACAAGAACAATATGACAAAACAGGAATTTTTTGGGCCGTGCGGAAAGTGTTTATGTTCACCGTCGATCAGACCAAGTAGAATTCTCATTTTTAGCCACTAGACCCAGGGAAACCTATGTTGGGTTTATGTTTAACATTGCATTGTTCCTATAAAATCCCGTGTTTAGTCTTTTCCTTCTTGTTACTGATTTGGGCTAATGTGTGTATAACTTTCAAAGTTTGAAGTTCAAACATCTCCTGTTCATAAAATACATACGAAAAGGAAGTGAAAAAAAAAACAACAACAAAACAAATAACAACATCGAAAAAACACTGTATACAAATCAGATACCATGGCTTAACAACACCAACAATTTTAAATCAGCGGTTACATCACTTCAGTTACAATTGATGTAACAAAAGTCAGTTTGTTCACTCTGCCTGGAGCCATTGATCTTTTGGCAGTCACTATCAGTCCTGTCGTGCTAAAAAGCCGTTTAACTGGGGCAAATGTGGCCGGTACAGCCAGAACTTGACGAGCGTAAGCTGCCACTCGCGAGATCTGATACTAGTACTGTACCTTGGGGTCCCACAGAATGCCGCAAATGGGCTTCTTCTTTGTATCTGCTGAAATAAGTTGTTTTATAATGGAGAACAAACATGCACCTTCACCATAGGGCTCCTGCGCACTACACTACAGGAGGAACCAAACTGCACCTTTACCCTCTTTTCTTATCAACACGGAATAACCCTCCGAAATTCTTTTCTGAAGGAAGGGGTCAATATATAACGTTTCAAGTCAAAGTTTAAGGCTACTTCAGCTTCAGTGTGCTCTGCTAACTGTGCAAAAAAATGTAATTCATTTCTATATATATATTTCTATACTAGCTCTAGATAATCTACCAAGCGAGAAACTACCGCAAATCAGCATCGATAAATAAATGAAACCCAAAACGAACAAAAATAATAATAAATAACTGAGTCAAACTCAAAACGAGCAGAAATTAACATAAGTTGGGCTCAAAACCCTATGCCTTCCGAAGGCTAGAACATAATTTACACTTTACTGAAAAAAAACAAATGTTTTTACTTTTATAAATTTAGTAAATCAAATAATATTAACAATTTGATTACTAAATATCAGTATATGTATATTAAAATGACATTGCATATTCATTTGTATTTTTGTCAGTAAAGTACAAATTATGTTCTGGCCTCCGGAATGCAAAGGGGTTTTGAGCCCAACTTATGCTAATCTCTGCTCATTTTAAATTTGCCCCAGCTTTTTATTATAATATTTCTTCATTTTGGGTTTCATTTATTTATCGATGCCGATGTGCGGTAGTTTCACGCTTGGTAGATTATTTGACTTTAATTTTGCTCATTTTTGGTTTAATGGAGTTCTTTACTTTTCTTTGAAAAAACTAATTTTTTGAAACAGTTTTTTTTAATTAATTTCTGTTCGTTTTATATTGACATAGTCTTTTCAGGTAAAAATAAAATCATACTTTAAATCTTTTCGTTTTTTTAAGAATTTATAGTTTGGCCTGCTATTTGTATGCTGGAAAACAATTTTCAGCAAAATTTAACAACATAGACCCTTATAAAAATCTGGACACAAATAGTGTTTAATTTAGTTTCATACCTCCTCTAGTTGACCTGAAATGGAAAACTTGATAACATTCGCAAAAAAATTTGTTTAATTTCTTTGATAGCTTGGATACACTTACGCTATTTTGATTTGGTCAAATTTTAAGAGCAGAAGAAACCCCAAAAGTTTAAACATAATACCCTCAGTCGTTCTTGGGATACTGCTGAGATGCCTTATTGGTAATTAGAATAAACACAGTGATTTCTTATTTAATCTAAAGGAAAATATACATTTTAAACAAAAAAGGCATTTGGGTGGGTGGGGGTGGGAGGGGGATTATTTGCCTTTCTTTTACTTTTGACTATTAAAAAGGGCATCAGCTCTTTTTATTTTTAATCAAATGAGTCCTTTTTAAAGTTCTTGTGATAACTTCTTCAATACGAAGTGCCCTGGTCTAAACAACAACAACAACAAAAAAATGATACATTATACGCACATCGATCTCTACTATAAAAATGTCAAGCCTTCCAATCACTTTCGATCATTAAAAAGGGCACTAGGCTTTTCGATTTCCAAACTAATGATCTCTTTTTGAGTTTCTACGACAAGAATTTCTATAAACACCGTATATGCCCCCAGGGCATAAATTACAACCCTTACCCTAAGGGCTGTGAAGGTGGTTGTCATCCTCTAGGACCTAATTTCCAGAACTTTCAACTACGTTAAACAAAATGGCTATCTCAAAATTTTGATTGTATGTGTTTCGGGAAATGGTGGGCGTGGATGGGGGTTAGTTGCCTTCCAGTCATTTTCGACTATTAAAAAGGGCACAAGCCACTCCAATCTCTAATTGAATGAGCCCTTTTCAAAGTTTCTACGACAACTTCTTCGATATGAAGTGCCCTGGTCAAAAAGAAAAATAATAAATAATACATTGTGCCAACATCGTTCTTATATACCTCCAGGGCATAACTACAAAACCCTTGCCCTAAGGGTTGTGGGGGAGTAACCTCCTCAAAAAACATATTTTCTCTCTGGAAATCAGTTACTCTGAACAAAATGGCTATCTTAAAATTTTGATTGGATGTGTTTGGGGAAAGGGTGGGCGTGGAAGGGGTGTTAGCTGCCGTCCAATCACTTTTGACTATTAAAAAAGGCACTAGTTATCCCAATTTCCAATCGAATGAGCCGTTTTTGAAGTTTCTACGACAACTCCTTCGATACGAATTGCCCTGGTATGAAAAAAAAAACAAAAAACATAGTAATACATTGTGCCAACATTGTTCTTTACTTAGACATCTCGATTGCGCTACCTATGACAACATCCTGAATTGCCTAATGCTCTTTTAACTACCTCTTTTCATCCGAAAAATCAGAAAGAAAAATGAACAGAATTTTAAAGTGGAAGATAGAATTTTTGTTTCAAGAAAAATTTCTTCTTCTCCTTCCTATGAACCGATATACATGGCGAGCCCAAGATGACAGTATTTATTTTTAAGAAACAGATTAGCCGGGATGACGATTGAAGCCCGGAGGTCAATATCGATAACCAAAAAAAGACAAAAAAAAAACGGTGGCGTATTAGTGACGCCGCCGCCGATAGAATCAGCGGCGGCGTCAGCGCGCTGATGCAAGTTCGGCGGCGCGCTGCCGATTTTCGGCGCGGCTTCGGGGTCTATAGCATACTATTTATTTTTATTTAAATTATAAATCTGATTTATGTACTTTTTAATATCATTTGTGCTCGCTACTGTTTGTGTCTGTCGTTTTTGTAATGAGTATTGGCGGCTGCTACTTCCTCAGCTTCTCATTCTTCATTTTAATTTTTCTATCACAATATTTTGATGCAGAATCTGCATATTACGATAAATTGCCCCCCCCCCTTAAAAAAATATGGATCCTCAACTAAAAAAACTGAGATTCCTGAGATACAATGGTAGGACAGAGGAAGTGGGGGGAGGTTGAAAGTTAGGTGTTCAACTCAAACTTGGAGCAATTCTTACTCGTAATTTAGGTTTAGTATTGCTCTTTACTGTCGTGTAAAAAAAAACTACTTTTTTGTATTTTATCTATTACTTTTTTGTATATTATCTACTTTTTTGTATTTTATCTGTATTGTATCTTATTAATTCAAGGTGGTTGGTGATCTATAAAATAAATTTGCCTTTAGACATATAAGCCTTTTCATTTGCAAAGCGCCGGGATAAAATCAGCTTTTTTTTTTATAAATGATTGGGAGGGGGAGATACTCCAAGCATATAAGGTTATTTTTTTTCCTTTGAATATCCTTGTTTTCTCCTGTCAAAACCACTGTTTGATATTTTTCCTTACAACTAACGGAGTCCTTACCTCAGAACTTAGTTCCTTTGGAGCCATAGGTGGAGCGTAGGGTGTCAACAAAGCTTCACCAATGGTCCTATAGCACCATTAAAGCGGTGCTATAGCACCGAAGAGAAAAATATTTCTCTTCTTAAAATAAAAACAGGCTAGGAGGTAATCTAAGAAAGGGAAAAAAAAACAAAAATGGGGTTTTTAAGGTCAAACGAAAATACTGAAAAAACAAAAAAAGCGAATATTTCGAGAGGACAACCGCCTCTCTTCTTCAGCGCAAAACGAAATAATGCATTCAAGAAAAGTGCCGAAGAAAAAAGCCAACAAAAAGAAACGCGGAAAGTCAATGTGAAAGAATGAAAAACCAATGAAAAACCAAAAAATTAAAAGAGGAAAAAAATCAATCAATGCTAAAAATTACAAGAATTAAAACCAAATACCTAACAACCATAAAAGCGAGTCATTCGCCAATATCCACGATTTGCACAAAATCCCATCGACGGATACTAGTATACAACTGAGAAGTTGAAATAAAACAATTCATTTCACTCAAAAACAGAACGACCCAGCAATTAAATAAGTTGGAGAACTATGACATCTGATTTCTTATTTTAAATATTTGCATTTCTTGTAGACACCCTTTGAGATGTAAGGGGTTGTTCACGCGTTTGATTATATGATTGGGAAAGCGGTTCAAGGTTTTTTTCAGGGATTACTGAAGTATCGGCTTCTCTTTTGAGAAAACTGAAATCTGACTCGTTTGTTCTTAAATCACCGGAATCTCTGTTTAAAGCTAGACCAAAATGTTGGTATTTGAAAATTCCAGCCACTTACCTGTAGTGCTAAACTGAAACTAGTTAAATTGAAAGTAACTCTGAATATCAGATTAATACAATTTTTTGAAGCTAATCAAATAATAATGATTTGAACCTAATCCGTAATATTTTTTTTTCTAGGGTTTCATTCAAAAGCAACGATTCAAAAGACCCGAAAACAAAAATTAAACTCAAAACGTCTGATATGAATTTCGTGATTTCTTAAGGGTTTGTAAAACTGAAAATGCTTGTTAATGTGAGTCGATCCAAAAAGTGGGTAAAATATAACTTAATGCTTGATTCTCAGTAAACTGTTGCTGTCTGTTGAACTTTTTTCAGATCTGATGGTAATACTTTTAATCCTCTTAAATTCTTAATCCGGCTCTCTAATTTTAGTACCCCAGGAAACTGAATAAAACTATATAGATGGCAGTGTAGTTCTTAAATTCAGAAAAATATAGTCTGCTAAATTATTTTTCATTTCCATAAGGTTTTGAAATTGGCCTTGTGAGGAGGGAGTTTCTCTTAGAGACTTGGTCTCTGCATCTAACTTTGGTTATATTAGTCCAAGATACTTTACAGTTCAAACAATTTAGGAGTTAAAAAATAACTATAGGTTCTTGGCTCTTGTGGGAGGGGGAGGGACTATTGCTAAGAAGACATAACTCCAGTTTTCTGTTATTTACATTATTGACTTCAATATATATATATATATATATATATATATATATATATATATATATATATATATATATATATATATATATATAATAATAATAATTTAATTACCCACCATCTACAAAAAGATTATAGTGGAGCACAACAAAAAAGGAAACCAACTTCAAACAAATGCAGGTGAAAAACGACGTCTCATCAATCTGACTTTGAACACTGAATTGTCCCGAATGGTCGACCATTGCTTGGATGGCTCCGGAAGTCCATATTTTTACAGTCGAGAATTCCGGTATCGCTTGGATATATACAGTAAAAATTTTGCATACTTATAGTAGCACTTGCAGATTTTTTCGCAGTCACTCACTGTCAGCACATGGGATGTCCCGGCAAGGTAGATTACATGTGGCTGGCAAACTGAACGATAAATTGAGGCTAGAGATTTCCTGGAGTAGCGTCTGCGATTCGGCACTACAGACCCGTAAGCACGTTTAATGGCGGTGGTTGTTTGCTTGACGATGGATTGCCTGGTTTTACCGATCGTTTATGCAATCATGATACCCAGATATCGTAGCTCAGACACAGCAGGGACTGCATGATTGCCGAGGGTCACAGATTCACTTTTAAAAACTTGTCGGAACTGAACAAGATTTGATTGACTTGATTGGAATTGATTAAAAATATTCGGTTTGAGATGAATTTAAATACATTTATATTAATATTTGCATTCAATATTTAGAAAGATTCTAATATTTTTTTAAATAGTACATTCTCTGGTATATTATTCCCTTTCAAAATTCACAGTGACTTAGACTATGGACAGAATCGAGACCTTTATTTGACACACTAATTTACATGATATAATAATATCCACGTAAAGCCTAAACTTTTTTCTGCAACCACTAGCTTATGTTTTTTATTTTTATTGATGTCTTTTAAAGTTTCTTTTATAGAGTTTACTTAAACTTGAAACTAAGGTTTCACACACATCCACTATTAAATTGAGTTTAGATTTTGCAAACAAGCTCAAATGTAGTGACAAAATATTGAAGGAAAAGGATCTAGAAAATATACAAATCCTGTGCGGACATAAACGTTTAAAAATATATTTTTATTATTATCTCGTCATAATTTTCTGTCAAACACAAATCCACTTCTTCCTAGTTTTTTTCACATATGTTAGAATAGAATAGAATACGATTTATTGGCTAAAATAGCATAAAGGGTAGCATATGCACGTCAAACAATTAAATGATTAAACATAAGCAAAAAGTTAAATCACTTATTAAAATGGGAAAAAAATAGTTTTTTACCTCATGGTCAACATTTGGGGACGTAAGTCAAGTTGGGTATTTCGTGCTCTACCAGCATTGAGTCTTGTATTTGCAAAGATGGGGGGATTTTTTTTAAAGGGGGCGAGAAAATGTCGATGTTAGACAAAACTAAGGCACTTGTGACCGAAATCCATTGTAAGGATATGACGTCGTGATTCCAATGTAGTAAGCTCAAGTCTCGCCAAACCTTCATCGTATGTAGTGTAGGACATCCCCAGTATAATTTTTATTGCTCTTTTTTGAATACTTTCAATTTTCGAACATTGGTCTTAGGTCAACCTAGGGTGCCAGACATGGCAAGCCTATTCAAGACAGGGTCTTATATAAGACCAATCAATTATTTGAAGGTTCTCGATGGATATTGAGAACCGTTTGAGAAGAGAGAAATATTTAAGGAGAAAACTACCAGATTTAAATAAGTGGGAAGTGTGGGGCTTCCATCTAAGGTCATTGTCCCATTAAAACATCAAGAAGTTTAACCGTATTTAAATGTGGTATGCAAAGATCATTAATAATAGGGGGTATAATTTTTAAAAAGGAGACCGGGTTTTGGGTATGCTTAATTTGAGTCTAACATTGTCAAGATCACTCTTTAAATTGTTAATGAATGAGTCCAGTGTAACGTCTGAAGTAGTAGAGGTTTGACAAACATTAAGTAATGTCAAATCATCAGCAAATTTAAAAGAATTGTCAAAACTTGGTAAAACATTATTAAAAAACAATTAAAAACGCTAAAGGACCTAATTTAGTCCCTTGAGGTGCTCCACAGGAAATCAAGGAAAAACCTGATGAATCCTCATTAGGGAGGACTGCACACTGTTTACAGTCAGACAAAAAACTAGTTACCCTACGTAAAACAAAATCTCTGCCACCTAAAGCCTTTGCATTATCAATAACTGTCTGATGATCCAAGTGGTTGAAGGCTTTGCTAACCTCAGCAAAAACAACCTCAACATAGGAACTGTTTAACTCAAGATGCTTGAAAACAGGTCAAACTGATCGGCTTAAAGTCAAACTGATTTGGATTGATTTTACCTTGAATATCGTTAAAATTAAAATTGTAAATAAAACTTTCAGAAATTTTAGAAAAAATGGAGATTTTTTTTATTGGTCTTAAGTCAGAGGGAACTTTTGGGGTCTTGGTTTTTGGCGTAGGTGATATAATAGCTCGTTTAAAACACCAAAAGGCACTGTGGTGTTAGACACTTAAATACTGGGCACATTCCACAATTGATTTGATAGAGATATCACCTGGGATTACTGAGTTATTTGTGTCAATATTTTTGAGTTTAAGTTGGGTCTGATGTATTTCAATCACAGAAATATCACTCACTGAACTGTTGGCCGGCACATGTTGGAGTAGCGGGTGAATTTTACAAATTGAAGCAAAATCATCATTTATGATATCCAAACTCAGTGGGTCACTATTACTATCCAGTGAGAAAAACTATGAAGAGACCTTTCTCAGGGTTAATGAGGTTCATTCCCATGGCACAAGGTTGATGAATAACATTTTTGTTAATAAATTGGTAATGTGTAGATCAGAATTTTTCTGGTTTTAGAGGGGCTGAGTTATGGAATTCGTTAGGTGACGGAATAAAATGTAAACATAATATAAATGAATTTTAAAGGCTGTTCAAAAATTAGTTGTTATCTATTACGATTAGTTATTAAATTGATAGGATACAAAGTTGATAAAATTGTACTAAATCATTATTATTATTTTTTATTTTAATTTTAATCAAAATGTGTTAGAAGGGGAGTTGAGTGTTCAGCATTAAGTTAGTGGTAGCAGGGTATTTGATGTTACAGTTATATTTTTTAAACCCCTTCTGAGGTAAAAGTTGATTTTTATCTTTTTTTTTATTTTGTACATTTATTTGAGTATCCCTTCTTCATACCATACCCTGGCATTTGGAGGGGATGGGGTTGCATTATGTTTTTTATTAATAATTGACATGAAATAAAATTAAAAATATAAAACGAATATATATATATATATATATATATATATATATATATATATATATATATATATATATATATATATATATATATATATATATATATATATATATATATATATATATGGTACAGTATAAGACCGAAATATTGAAAGAGAATGACATTCACTCGTGAAAATTCCTTCCTGGATCCAGTCTTCTCTGCTTGGATTCAGTCAAACTTTGTCATTCTTATGCAAGGTTTGATGGTACAAGTTTAAGTTCGGTGTGGTTAGGTTAATTTAGGTTATAAATCTCAGAAGCGGGTTGAAAACCTAACCTGTCACCATAGAACCTTAAATAAAACTGAAAAAGCTGACTGGTAAAACTAAGGAACATATATACACACAAGTGGTATAAGAATATATAAGTGTTTAACTTAGTGAATAAAGGGCAAATTGTTAATTGAAGGATACCGAAGTGGAGGAAATAGTCAGTACAGGTTCATTGTCAAAGATGTGGTCAAACCTTCTCGCCCATTCACATTCACTTCTATAATCACGTCCACCTTCTCCTTCGAATACGTTCAGGTTCGTTGAAGTTCATATTAAAGCTCAAACTCAATTAATCAAAACACATTCACATTTATACACACTCACATTCAAAATGACTGCAACGTTAGATATAGTGGAAAGGTAAACTTGTCAAACCACGTAATTTGATTTTGGCGTAAATGTGAGTGTGAGCGAGTTTTGGGGCAGAGATGGGGCAGATAATGGGTATTAGGTTCTCGATGAGAAGTTCAACCAATAGAAATTATATGTGCTGATAAGTTTTTGTTGGTGTAATCTTCCATCATAAAATTTATGTGGGTGGAAATCTTCCAAGGAAAATCATGCTGGGTTAAGTCTCCCAGATTCACTCCTAGGGATGGACGGTGGGAGGGATAGCCCTCGTTGAGTGATATTCGTGACTATTAGCAAAGAGTATCTCGATATCCCTTCCAAAACTCTGATTTTCAAAGTGTTTTTGCAAGCAAGTTACAAAAAATGGTACGCATCTTAGGAAAAGAAAACACAAGTCTTTGAAACCAAATTACACACAGGAAACACAGAAAAAAAAGTTTACAGTGTATCGAGTCGAAAGAAATGGTAGAGTCGTTCACTTCATTCAAGTCACTGTATTCGAAATGAAACCTCTGCCCTTCTTATCATACTTAAAAATATATTTGCTATTATTTAAATCAACAGCAGTTCACATTCCAAGAAAAATTAAGTATTATTTAAAGTCTCAAATTTTGCAGATTCAAGTTTTTACTTGTATTATCGTGGTAAAATTAATGTTTAGTTTGAACTTTGTTTTATCCTTACTCAATAAGTTTTTATCCGAATTGGAATTGACATTAGCTTAGTTTATGTCTTCGTGACTTACATTCCGTGACTATGCACACCCTCTTTGAGGTCTTCCTATTATGGCAATTAGGATACAGATTATCCATGCTGAGGCAGCTCATCAGTCAATTAGATGCGGAAGACTCACCATAATTACTAATATATTTACACAAGAGCTGATTGCAGCGGCGCTTTGATTTCCTAATCTCAATGTAAGGTTCAGTGTTACAATGGGACCCACAGAGAAGTATTTTTTGAGAATAGTTAATTACTTTTGACTGATTTATTATTGTAACATAACGAAATGGCGGTGTAAAATAAATGTATCATGGTTTACTATATTAAAGTGACGGCTAAAGAAAATGAGGAACAGAATAGAGGGGTGAACTTCAGCGTGAGAGAAGTTCCAACTGAAATAAACCGTGCTTATAAAAAAAGGGTCTCTCAGCTGACTGAAAAAACGCCGAAAAAAAATCACCACAAATAATGACGGTATTACCCGCCACCAGTCTGTGCAAAATAAGTGTTTTTTTATTCCCCGGGGTTTGCTTTCCCTTGCTCATTCATTTACTCACTCATATTGCTACACTCATATAATAGAGAGGTTCCCAAAAGAGCGGTTTATCCTATTTTCCTGCTGACACTATCTCTTACAGTCAAAAGTGATGATGCTGATGAAGAGCTGATGATTTATGATCGAACTATAGAAACTTTTGAGACACAGTGCAATTTAAGATATAATTCGTTACTTTGAATTTAGGTAACCTATCCCACAAAACAAATAGAAAAATAGACAACTAACAGATATAATGTTAATAGCCGAACCAATATCAGAAGGCTTATGCAACTTTTTTGTTTCATATTGGCAACATAAGGTTAGTGGCGGATCCGGGTGGGTGTGCCCCCTCCCCTAACGTAGTGGTGGAATTGGGGATAATATTATATTGTCATATTAATTATCATATTTTTCGTAGAGGGTAGACAGCATTTCATTTTTTTATGGCGGGGTGGTTTTTATAAATTAATATTTTTTGTATCAATATTTTTACATCGTTTTAATTTCAATAAATTTATTAGAACTTTAACCCTAACCAGATTTTAGATTAAATTTACGACCATTTTCACAACCTACCTACAATGCATAATTGTTGAGGTTCACTTTCAATTACTGGTATTTCTTTGTTCGCAACTTTATCCGAGTGAAATATTTTGCGCCCCCCACTAAAAAAATCCACCCCTGCAAAAGTACCAAATGCCACAACCAGCTCAATCATTATAAATGAAACCTGGTATTGCATAAAACTCCACTAATCGTTCAAGACTGTCTTCAGAATACTGTTTTAAAGACACACGGTACGTTCCGGGTGGGAATTTTAATTTAATACTGATCTACTTCACATTTAATACGAATTAACTGCTAATCTAAAACGATTTATTAACTAATGCCTTAATACATATTATAATGATTATTAAAATATGAATAATTGAATGAGTAAAGAGTAAAATATGAAAAATTCCGACGTTAAGATATATTACTCATTAATTATTATAAATTTGATTTTTCGCCTCCATTTTTTCCAATTTTAATGATAATTGTACAGGAATTAACACAATACGCATGCTAGCATACGCAAAAGTTAATACGATCTAATGCGAACAAATTTAATACTTAAAATTTAATTATGAAATTTAAAAATCTCACAAAAATTCAATCGTTGAACGAAGTTAATTCGCCGTCAACCCGGAGCAAAAAATTACATTCTTATTGAACATTAATTTTTTGTAGATGCCAGAACGCACTCATAGGTATATTTATTTTCACCATTAATAACATGCAAAAATAAAGAATATCCTACATATGCGAAGAGGAAGCTGTAATTACAATTTCACAATGTAATAATCCTGGATACGGTCCTGCCTGTTACCCCAATACTTAAATTAGATAGTTTTTTTTTAAGGATAACTATGAAAGTGAATCTAGATAGACAAGGAGATATATCATTTCGGAAACGCCTATTCTTAAACTAGTACTTGAGAATTCAAGCGTCTTAGGTTCGTGCTCTGATTGTATTTCCGTCGAAGTGCTGTTAGAGGACATTAAAAATGAATGAAAGTGCATTGAAAACCAAATTTGCCTAGAATGTGAAAGGAGTTTTGAGCTCGCCAATTGCTTGCAGTAGGGGACGATAGACCTTAATATCGACACACAGCATTTTTTAGACTTAGAAACAATTTCTGTTCTGCTTTAAGTTTTGGTGTTGTTCCTTACTTTCAGTTGAGAAAACTTGTTTTTTTCATTTAATTGTATGAAGAGTGAGGTGCTTACTGTTTTCATGTTTTAATTTTTTTTTCTCTTATCTCTTATAGAACGAAACCTCTTGGAACTTGCGACGCATTTTGTTTACAATAAGCAATCCGGATCAACTTTTTGGAAAGTCGGTCCGAGGAGGTGAATATTCTCTTTTTAATAGCCTCTATGCAACCAATTAATATGTTTACATAATTTCTACAGTTTTCCAGATTTCGCCGAAATAATGTTAAATAAAAAGAGCACTCGCTCTTGCGCAACAAGACGAAATTAGAATTTATATATATGTCCGTCTACCTCAGAGACATCTAATAGTGAATCAATACTACCGTCAGCGTTGCCATGTTGAACCATGAAAATAAGAAAGCAAATCAAATTAGGCTAGTTTAATTTGACAACACTTTTCGTCTGTTGAAGTTAAAAAATTAACAGCTTGTTAATTCCCAAAGACAGCTACACCTTCAAAAGAAACTTAACTTCTACAGAGCTGTTAGTTGCCATATGTTTGTGGTTTAGTTTTGGTGATTTTACGCCCACGTTTCTTTTTCTTTAATTTCGTGCCCTCTACTACCAACAACTGTATTATGCCCGTGCCACATTATAGTCTTATTTGTCGATAAAATCAAAATTACACACGACTTCAGCGCCAATTACGTTCGCCGTTCGTAATTTTCTCGAGTTGAACATTGATCAATTTTCAATCATAAATTTCTTGACTGACCGGTCAGAGTCAAGGTTTAAGGCATAATTTTTAAAACTAGAAAAGACGGAAACTTAGAACAGCGGTTTTTCTCTGTGGGAGAGGAATCTGATAAAAGTTAAGAGGACTTAGTATTTGTTGAGAACAGTTGGACACACATTACCGTTGGTGCAAACTCTTTAAACTAATTTCTTGCAATTTTAATTTTTTGCTTTTTAAACACAAGTGTGACGCTAAAATCAAGAAAATTGCCTTGCCATTCATGATATTTGGCTTTCTTTATCGA
This sequence comes from Artemia sp. Qi Xiang Cuo, assembly GCF_049724085.1. Classification (NCBI taxonomy): domain Eukaryota; kingdom Metazoa; phylum Arthropoda; class Branchiopoda; order Anostraca; family Artemiidae; genus Artemia; species Artemia sp. Qi Xiang Cuo. The sequence continues at coordinate 75,599,440 of NC_142800.1, forward strand.
TAGATGTGACTGTGATGTGGCACGGGCATTACTCCAAACGGAGGTCTTTTTCACTAATAAATAAAAAAAAACAAGTTTTTTTAACCGAAAGTAAGGAGCGACATTAAAACTTAAAACGAACAGAAATTATTCTGTATATGAAAGAGACTGTCCCCTCCTCAACGCCTCGCTCTTTACGCTAAAGTTTCTAATTGTTAAAAAAAAGAGCTGCGAGAAAGAGTCAAACTTTAGCGTAAAGAGCGAGGCGTTGAGGAGGTGACAGTCTCTTTCATATACAGAATAATTTCTGTTCGTTTTAAGTTTTAATGTCACTCCTTACTTTCAGTTAAAAAAATTTTGAACGTTTTTGAATAAATGCAGGTTTTGATCTTGGCTCACCGTACATGAATAATTAAAACAAAATTTTCATATTAATTTACTTTTATTTAGTTAAATGGCTTTCTCGAAACTTGTTTATTTTATTTACGGACGTTTTTATTAGTAATAAATATACGTAACTTACGAATTAACTTACGTTACGAACTTATATATTCATACATTTTTAATACGTTTATTAGGGGGTTCGCCCCCTAGTCAATACCTTTTTCTTTAAGCGAAAATTCAAATTTTGTTCCAATTCTTTAGAAATGACCGCTTAATCACAAAGGCCGTTAATTAGAATAAATAGCTCTTATGAAAGTACTAAAAAATCTTTGGCTTAAAGAGCGAGGCATTGACTACGGGGTGAACCCAATTATATATGTAATATTTTCTGTAATATTATATATGTAATATTTTCTGTGTTCAAAGTTTCGATGTTGCTGCTGTTGCAGTTGAAATACTTGTTTTTTTATATTAAATTTATGATCTTTTTTTAAATAATGCTGGGAAGTCCGGCGTCCCCTTCATAGCAATGTCCCTTCCCCCATTAAAACTTCCTTCATGTAAAGATCCTCCCATATAACCCCTGACCCACCCCCCCCCCCCACTACCAGGAAAAATACCTCATGAAAAGGTATGTATACATACAAATAACCAATACTATATGTTAATATGGTGTAAAATCCATAACTTTCAGCCCTCCCCCCGGGAACTTAAGAGGATCAAGCCATCATAAAAGGCCTAATTGTTATATTTTCGAACATGTTGAACAGAATGGCTATCTCAAAATTTTGATCAGGTGACTTTGGGAAAAAAATGAGCGTGGGAGGGGGCCTAGTTGCCTTCCATTTTTTTGTCACTTAAAAAGGGCACTAAAACTTTCAATTTCCATTCCAATGAGCCCTCCCACGATATTCTAGGACAACTGGTTCGATACGATCACCCCTGGGAAAAAAAACAACAAACAAACAAAAAAACACGCACCCGTGATCTTTCTTCTAGCAAAAAAATGCAAAATTCCACATTTTTGTAGATAGGAGCTTGAAACCTCTACAGTAGGGTTCTACGATACGCAAAATATGATGGTGTGATTTTCATTAAGGTTCTATAACTTTTAGGGGGTCTTTCCCCCTTTTTTTGAAAATAAGCCAAATTTTCTCAGGCGCATAACTTTTGATGGGTAGGACTAAACTTGATGAAACTTATATATTTGAAATCAGCATTAACATCTGATTCTTTTTGGTGTATCTATTTGTATCAAAATACCGTTTTCTAGAGTTTCGGTTACCATTGAGCCGGGTCGCTCCTTACTTACAGTTCGTTACCACGAACTGTTTGATAGATTCAATTCCTGGTTTTCTTATATTATTGAAGATGCTTATGATTGAGTAAGTGTCTTTTTAACCGATCCAAAACGACAGATTTTATTGCCACTGTTCTTAGTACTTTCAAAAAAAATTTCTTTCAAATAAACTCAAGTGGAGCCTAAACTAACTCAAGTATTTACCTTAGACAGTGGCAAAACTATAAAAAATTCTTTAAAAGTAGTAAATCCTCACAAGTACCCTGGATTTTAAATTCCTTGTATCCCTTCTTTTTTTCCATCTCTTTACATTTGCAAATTAATTTTCCTTATATTCATTTCTTGATTTATTTTCTTATATTCTTTTCTTGGTTTTCAAGATGCAACACGCACCTTAATTTGGTCAAACACCTTCACCGAAATCTTTTTTCGTGTCCAGTTTTATTTTGTTTATCATTTAAATATTCTTTTTTAAACAGTTATAGCAGAACCTAAATTCAGCTGACGTTGTATTTTTATCGGGTAACTTGCGTAAGTAAACCTAGTGGTAAGGTTTAACTTGTGAAGAAATTCCTCTTTAGCTGTGAACTTGAACTACCTTCTACTGTAAGATCTAATAATAATGTATGACTACGATTCATGGTGTTGGACTGGGGGTTTTACCTACCCTCTTCCCCAAGACAACAGGGTATTTGTCCCCTCCCCCTCCTGGAAGATCAAAACTAGAACAATATAGAGCTTTCCTGGTGATAATCCTTAATATACTCCTCCCATAAAAAAAAAACTCTGCAGGCATTATTACCTTAAATTGGTAAGAGATTGGGCCTTAAAAATACGTTATTTAATTTTACTAGTCCTAGTAATTCAGGATTACTAGTTCAGGACGAATTGGCAATCAAACTGTACTGAATAAGGAAGACCTAAGAGAACTTGCACATAAATCTTTCTGAGGAACGAATGCGTATTCTGATGGAGATGGGAGGGGTTTAGATTCATAAAAACAGGGAAAACAAGGGGATTACACAATAATCAAAATCAATGTAAAATAAATAATTCTGGGAAATTTGAAGGACATAGGCTAAAACGCTTCCCTATACGAGGGCCATTGTCGTAACTGTATTACCTGAAATATACTACAGGTTGTATGTGTGTTTGGCTCCTTGTACTTTTTCTTCCATGCCACCAGAAGAGTTTTTCTAAGGATCTACAAGCAAGCAAAGCTGGTTATTTAGGTCTGTTCCTCTGCTACGATTAGTAATTGTCACCTATCTTGATACATACCTGATGAATTTTTAGCTACTCGCGTTTTGAAACGATTTTAATATATATCATCTTGAATCTATTGAGCTCTAGGCCGTATAAAGGTTTTTTGTTTTGGGAGGGGTATTTTTGCGAGGGGGAGGGCGTTGGGATTACAAAAGGTTTTACATAACTCATACAGAATTTGTTCTGTGCATTTTTATTACTTTTTTTTATGAATCGAACAAACATTTGGGAGGTGGGCTTCAAACCAGGTGACCCTTCCCCCTGGATACAGCCCTGATGAAAATAGTCAATCTATGAAAAATTACCTGACAAACTAAAGTTTTATTTGGCTGGCATTTCATTTTGCTGAAGAATTTCTAATTTTAACAAAGAAAATCAAACGAAATCAGGACTTGTTATACACTATTATCAATATAAAGTTATTAGCATCGATATTCATTGCAGGTCAAAACGATGTTGTTCTAACATCTGTATCAACAACAGTAATAGAGGCACCAGTAGGATACGCGTACCACTGTGGCTCTGATAGAAAAGTGGAACTTTTATCCGATTTACCTTATGAAGCCACTCTCGTACTAGATGATCTGCATATCCAACCATTTGTGGAAAACACTGCAGAGTTTGGTCCAGGTGGGTAAACGAGGATCATAGTTCTGTTTTCTTCATCTTTTTTCTTAAATCTTAGAAAAAAATTATCTTAGAAAAATCTTACAAAAAATAAAAGAAAAAGAGCTTAATCTTTTCGATACTTATCTCTTATAGTGACCCCACTCAAGAATTGCGCTGTGTAAAACTCAAGAACGAACCGGTTTCATTTGTCGGATTAAGAGACAACTAGCTTACTCTCAGTGGAAAACACGTAACGGATGACAGAATATATTAGTTTATATGATTTGGGCTATATATTTGCACATTAGGGGGGGGGGGTAAAGTATATGGGCAGTGTGAAGTTAGAACACAATTCTTACTTCATAATATGCAGAATAACTGTAGCTAACACATTTTGCATGCAGACCCGCTTTACTTTATCCCAACCACCCTGATGTGCAAATATATAGCTCAAATTTGTTTTTAAAGTAGCCTACTATATTTTCATCATATTTGCTAGATTTCATTAGGGTAAACCTAACTTCACTTCTTGAGTGGGGTCGATATAGCAGATAAGTACCATCTTTTCTTTCACATTGTTTTTTTTTCAATTTCTATTCTTCTGTCTCTTATCTTTCTACAATATTTTCTATTGCAGTGATCAATGATTTCTGTTTTTTGTGACAATTTGAGTTTAATTTATATATAGATGATTAAAAATACGTAGCTTCTCTTTCTTGCAGAATAAAAAAGTATTATAATAATATTATAATTATAAATATTATAATTATAAGTATTATAGTAATCGTAGAAGATATAAGAATTGGAAAATCAAAAATATGCTCCCTTGGCTGCAATAAGAAACTAGATACAGAATTTGTGTTTAAACAGGGGCGGATCCAGGATTTTTTTTTAGGGGGGCGCAGGATAGATTGATCCAATAAACTTGCGTTAGGAGCAAGTTTAATTAACGCAATCTTGCATAAGTAAATCAAACTACTTTAGACTACGTTAGGGGGAGGTGTGCGCGCCCCCTCTCCCACCCTGGATCCATCACTGTGTTGAAATGAAGAACATTAATTTAAAACCTCAATGTCATTTTCGACTTTCTCAGAGTTAGACAATAATCCATGTCGTATTTATGTATAGTACCAGGGGACCGAGCTTCGCTTGCTGAATTATACATAAAAATGGTGTCTGACATGTTCCCCCACCCCAACAGAAAATAACTCGTGTGGGAAATCCCCCCGGGAAATGCTCCCACGTGTAAGATTGAAAAGTCTAAGGGAAACTAAGACAAATAAAAAAATAAAAAAAGAAGCAATTCTGAAATTTTCTACCTACATTTCAAAATACAGATAGATCATGCAGTTTAGAATTTCGAACAGGACTTAATTATATATATATATATATATATATATATTTCTTTTATTCTCCTTTTCGTGTTTTTGGGGCGGGGGTTGAGTTATCATAGTAGGGAAAAACCAAGGTTAAACAAATTAATCTCCTTGATTAATCAAAATACCAGGGGAAACTGTCAATCATCAGGTTCTAAGTTGGTATAATCAACCCTAGGCAGATACAATCAACCTTTAGGTTGACAATTGGTTCTCGTCAGCTACTTTCAGCCAGCAGATGGCTTATGAAAAATTTATCAAGGGCACTGGGAGGGGGGGGGGCCGAAACTTTCCGAAGTTGTGACCTATCTAGGACGTTCTTTCACATTGAAAAATCTTAACGCCAATTATCAGAAAAAAATACATTTTTGAGAAAATATATGCACGCACATGTAACATAACTGCTCGTTTGATAACATAACTTTTTTTAAGTTCTGTTAAATGAAAAATTAAAAACTCGTTCAATTCTGTTGCTCTACATATAAATCTCAAAACAATTGAAATATGACACTAGTTTTTTTTCAGATATCTCTTGTCCTGAGGATTACATTTTCCATAGAAGAAAGCGAGATGAAACAGTTCCAATTGCAGTAGGCAGCGCGCTTGCTGTTGCCACTCTCGCAACTGTGATTGGTTATTCCATTTATAGGCATTTTAAAGTTCGTGACGTTATTTATGGTACAATGGAGTAAAAATTTAAGGCAGTAAAAGGAACTGGGCAATCCCAATACGTTTTGGTGTAGAAACGTAGTGGTGTTTTGTGTAGTCTGATTACTTTAAAAGTGCCAAAGTTTCGGATACTCACTAGCATGCATAGATTTTAGCTCGTTTTTTTGTTGTTGAGTATATACTACTAGGAATTGAGGAGGGAGAATTCTAAGAAAAGGAACCAGCAATAATTGGTTGGAGCACATTCTTTAAATTAATTTGACTTTTGTTAGATTTTTATATAAACTGATGCTATAAATTCTAAGCTGGGGGGGATGTCTTATTTGTTATAAATAAAGCTAAAAAAGGAAAGAAATAATTTACACATCCAGAGACCATCAATTAGATGTCTTTATAAGCTTAAATTAGTAAGAAATCCATGTTTTTGTTTCAGCCATTCCTTAGAATAAATATAGTTAGAATAACGGAGTGACTATTGCTATGCGTGGTTGAACTGATGTACGTGCCGATACGTCCTAGCGCTCATTAACCTTCGTTTTGATTTTTATGAAGTTCTGATCTTTCAAGAGTCTTTATTGTAAAATTCTATATGCTTAGGTTCTTCTCTAAGAAAACACCAAAGAAATAATATCAGGCAGACAAAGAACTTTAACCAGATTGGTTTATAAGGTTTAAAACTCACATTTCTTTTCTTGTTGTTGGAAATTTCTGCTTCTACAACAAGTTTTCTTCCCCCTTCTGTCAGTTGCTTGAGCTTAATACTTTTGCAAGTAATGAAAGGTGATGTAAATTAATTTAGTGGTTACAAGATTTAGTTGTTTGTTTACTTTGATTATTTATGTGTATGAATATATTATTAAATAACTAATATAATAATATCAATTATTATTTTTATCTAGTAATTTTAACAAAACAATTTATTGTTACGTAATAATCTGATTAATCATGTAATTTTAGATAAATCCTCAAATGACTTCGTTTTCAACTTTCTTTGATTTTCTCAAAATTGTATTATTTTCCCTTGTTGTTCATTTCCTAAAGTATTTCACCAGCTTTAACTTTGTGTTAAGAATTATACGAAATATTCTTCAAAACACAAAGAAAATATTATCTATACCAAAGGTTTACCAAGATATGACAATAAATTTAGTTTTGTAGCTGGGGTGAGGAGTATAGGGTACACTTGTGCTGTTGACGACGCCAACGTGCTATTGACGAAACAAATGGTGTTAAGGGGTAGGGTACAAAATGATAGGAAAAACCAGCCCAAGTTGGGACAGCAAAATTCAAAAGTCCATTACTTCACCATTAATCGACCTTTTCTTAATATCTTCAGCTCAACATAATTGTACTGGCATACACTTTCATTCTTCAGAATTAGAAGTTTGTTGTCAGGAAATCAACTTTTAAAAAATAAAACAACATTTTTGGACATGTCCAAACCTGGGCAGGCCATAAGCCCAGGTTGGGACACCCCTTGGAATAGGTTGGAACATTGTATGAATTATAACCAATTTCTTGTTTTAAACATATTTATTGAAAATGCATAGTAAAGTACAAATGCATAGATAATGAAAAGTAGTTTTGTACTCAACAAATGTCACCTCTTAGCTTTATATTAAAAGACAAAACGTTTTTTTGGCCTGGAGGTTGTTCCCTTGGTAACAGTTAAAGAAGGAAGAACAGCAACTATTTTGTCATGTTTCACCATATCTATATCAGTCACAGAAGGATAGATAAATATTCAACATTTTTAAGATTTCATCAAGTCAACAACTTTGTAGTCACCATTTTCTTTACTATTTAGTTTTTCAACTACGTTACCAATGTAAAAGAAGGTGGCGTTTTGTACATTGAATTGGTGGGGGAAAAATGTCCCAGCTCGGAGATTCTGTGCATTTGTTGAAAGATTAGAGAGAAATTGACAACTTTCATCAGAGTCAGGATCAGCAACACCCTGTGAATCATTTATTTTATGGATCATAATGGGCAATGGGCATATGGGCAATGGATCATCAGAGTCTTTCTTGCTTTCACTCTTACGTTTTTGAGTTGATCAAAGATCTTTTAGGAACACATTTGCACATTCTTGAGCATTTTTTTGGTCTTAATCACATTTTGTGGGCTCAGAAAATTTTGTCCACTCAACCCTCTTCAAGAGTCTCTCTCTTGCATTTTCTTCTAGTCTGATTTTTTCAGGGGTGTCAGTAGCTACGAGGCTGTGACCCTTTTCAAGTTGTCTTTTGCGGTCCTGCTTTTGGATAACCAAATCCTTCTTCATGCAGTGTCTCAAGGTTGGCTGTCTCAACGTGGGCCTACGGTGATGCCACTAATCTCTTAAAAAGTATCAGTGTCAGCCAGGGGAGAATCTCCGGCATTTTTGTTGGGGAGGGGGGGCAAGAGGGGTCAATATCTGGATAGTCAAAGGGCATGGGATGTATAATATTTTTTCTATACATTATTGGGGGGCAACTGCCCCCCTTGCCACCCCCGAACGACGCCCCTGGTGTCAGCAAATGAATACAAACAAGTTGGAGGTTACAAAATATTAGTGAGTATATAGATAATGAAAATTGATTACGAAAATTAACTTAAATGAATACTGAATGGCCTCAGAAGAGATATTACAATTCTGGAAAACCAAACTTTCAGGCTAAAAAAAACAAACTTTTAGTATGTCTGGAGCATGTTGTCGACTGTGGCTGAAATGATGGTGTTTGCAAGTAAGATATAAAACTGCTAGTTTGACAGTGTTGCCACTGCCAACCCAACCTTCACTAATTTCCCAAAACTGAAATTGTCCCAGCGTAGGCTGTATTCCTACTCATCTCTGGCACTGAAATATCATTTCTATAACATTTTACCACATGACTATATGGCACTTTATCCGATGACAGAAAAAAATCATGAAAATCTTTGTAATGACAGAAAAACTAAACAGTGAAACTTTATCCTATGACATTGCTTCCAATGGCAGAAAAAAGCAAGAATCTTTTGTCTGATGACGTGAAAAGACAATAAGATTTGGTCAAAAGAAAGAAAAGAACAAGGATCCTTTGGCTGATGACGTGAAAAGACAATTGCATTTGGTCAAAGGAAAGAAAACACAAGTTATTTTATTTTTAAATGTTGTTATTGTTTTGAAAAATAAACTTAAACTGTTCAAAGTACATAGTTTTCAACGCTTTTTATTAATTCTTGGTAATAACCGAAAAATCAATGGCACAAAAAGCAATGGCAAAATAGTTCTGTGGCAATCTATCTGGATAGCAAAATCCTTCCTACGCTTTGATAAAACAGAAAACCGTTTTGCTTAAAAATGGGCTTTATGTTTAAGTAAAGTGCAAGATTCTTTACTGTATATAAATTTTATAACCAGAAAGTCTTCCAAATTGTTGATGTTTTTGCACAAGAAAGATAGTCGACAGTTTTCTTATAGTAAGAAGTAGGATTGTCTTATGATTTTCCTTGTTTTTGCTATTGAGTCTAATTGTTGTGTTTTAATCTTACCTATAGAATAGTTCATTGATATCGCTTAGAAAACACTAGTGAGTTTGTATAAAATTTCAATTGCATTAAATATTAATTGCACAAAGATTGTCTTGGTTTTTCTAAGGGATGAAGAAAAAAAATTAACGAAGAGAAGGGAAGCAGATTAATTATGTTTTTTGGAAGATGAAAAGGCTAAATGGCCATTTTTTGATTTCTTGGATTCTAGGAATTTGTTAGTACGCGATTTCAGGCAAAAGTCATTCTTTGATGTTTACTGTCACTGTCTCCGGGCTCTATTATATGCAAAGGTACTTCAGAGTCACAGCAACCCCAAATATAATGCCTATAACCCTTTAGAACGTTAGAAAGAAAGCCTATTTTCAGTAGATAAGAGAGTCATGACGAAAGTTGCCCTTGGCTGTTTACTACCACAGTTTCGGGGATCTTTTAGGTGCAAAGGTATTGCAGAGTCACATCAAACCCGAATATAACGCCTATAGCCCTTTAGAAGGTCAGAAAGATAGCCTATTTTCAGTAGATCGATTAAACAAATTTTCCACAAAATAAGTTTTTCAAAGAAAATTAAAATCTCCATTAAACCAAAAATGAGCAAAAATAAAGTCAAATAATCTACCAAGCGTAAAACTACCACAATCAGCATCGATAAATAATTGAAGCCATTATTGAAATCCGATAGTCCTGAGGGCTATCGGGGGAACGGAGTCATCCTCAAATTTCCAGACCTTTCAACTACGTTGAAAGGTCATGCAACTACCACGCAACGACGTTGAGTGGGGAGGGGGTGATTCTCCCTCCGATTATTTTCGACTATTTAAAAGGACAAAAGGTCTCTCTATTTAAAAAAATAGCCCTTTTTGAATTTTTTATGACAGCACTTCTTATAAAAACCTTTTATGCCCCCTGGGCATAACTTACAACCTTAGCACCGAGGGTTGTGGGGGATCGTCATGCTTAAAGACATAATTTTCGGACCCTTCAACTAACTTCAACAAAATGGCTATATCAAAATGTTGATCGGAAGTGTTTGGGGAAATGATGGGTGTGAGGGGGGGGATTTTTCCTCCGATTTCAGTTCTAATTTCCAGAACTTTCAACTACGTTGAATAAAATGGCTATCTGAAAACTTAGATTGGATGTGTTTGGGGAAATGGTGGGCGTGAGAGGGGGGTTAGTTACCCTCCAATCCCTTTTGACTATTAAAAAGGACACTAGCACTCTCAATTTCCAATTGAATGAGCCCATTTTGAAGTTTCTACGACAAAGCCATGTATAAAAACCATTTTTTCCCACGGGCATAACTTACAAACTTTGCCCTAGGGGCTCTGGGGGGTTTGTCATCCTCAAATACATAATTTCCAGAAATTTCAATTACGTTGAAGAAAATGGCTATTTTCAAAATTTGGATTGAATGTATTTGGGGAAATGGTGGGCGTGAGAGGGGGGTTAGTTTCTCTCCATTCACTTTCGACTAATTAAAGAGGGCACTAGCGCTTTCAATTTCCAATTAAATGAGCCCTTTTTGAAGTTTCTCAAACAAAACTTTCTATAAAAACCTTATATGCCCCCAGGGCATAACTTACAACCCCTGCCCTGAGGGCTGTGGTTGTCATCCTTAAAGACCTAATTTCCAAAACTTTCAAATACTTTGAACAAAATCGCTATATCTAAAATTTGATTGAATATGTTTGGGGAAATGACAGGCGTGAGAGGGGGTTAGTTGCTCTCCAATCACTTTCGACTAATAAAAAGGGCGCTAACCTTTTCGATTTCCAATCAAAAGGGCCATTTTTGAACTATCTACGACAAAACATTCTATAAAACCTTACATGCCCCCAAGGCATAACTTAAAACGCTTGCCCTGAGGGCTCTGATAGGGTTATCATCCTCAAAGACCTA